>NC_056733.1:460727599-461027599 GCF_019279795.1 Protopterus annectens | reverse complement strand
GGACTGCATGGAGGGAATTATTTGATATTTTAGTTGCATACTGTGCATTTGAAATTAAATTAATATGTTCATTAATTCTTTTTATTTTATTACGATCTGACATATTGGGTGTTCACAGTCAATAACATGACTGTAATTGGCATGTAGAGGGCTTTCCCTGCTGTCCTTTGCTTAAAAGTCAATATTTGTCTTTGTCCTGTTGTCATTTCCTCAGGTTAAACTGTGTGTTTATGTGAAACCAATTAAAAATACATTATTGTGGTCATGCTTTTTACCAAAGTGGATATATTTGCTGGGTAATGGGACAGTCTGTGTTTAAAAGTAACTTAACCCTGCTGTTGTCTGCTCATAGTTAGACAGCTACTGACCTGGCTTTACAGGACCAATCACAAAATATATTGCATTTGCTGAACTCAGTGTGATATTATCATTTGTGTGACTTCTGTGTGTATGTGGAGGATGCTGCAGTGTATCTAAGAGTAGCAAGTTGGCCATCATTTGTTTCACTCAACATCACAGTCAAATCTCAGTAATGTACACAGTAACTAGCTATCTTCTGAGGTCTGGGCAGGATGTATGTAAAAGTAACTAATCAGTGACACTGTGGCAGTATGAGTAGCTTTCCTATCTTACAGTGCTTGGTTCACTGGTTGTGCTCTTGAGTGTGGCTTTTTACCTTTAAAGTCTACATATTCTCTCTGCCTTGGCATGGGTTTTATTTGCATACTCTGGTTTCATCTTACACACCAAAGGCCTGCCAAAGGTGAATTGGCATTACTCCAATTTGTCTATAGGTAATTGCATAGGGTGGCACAATGTGGCAGTAGGTATCATAGCTGTCTGACATCAAGATGTTTTCTGGTTTGATTCTCACCTGGCATGACTTCTTTATGGAGTTTGCATATCCTCCCTGTACTCATGCAGCTTCAGTGTCTTCTGTAATCCCAAAGACATTCATATGGTGGATTAGCAATTTTGATCTGCCAGTAGGTCTGTGTACAGTGTATATAATATGAAGGCCTGATAATTTACTTATGTTCCTTACATACATAGTAAAACTGTGTAGATGGCATTTCTTGTACATAATGTCTCTGTAAGAGTCAAGTGAAACTCAACAGCATTAGATGGATATATGGAAGATGGAATCATGCAGTTTCAGAAAGAGAGATGGAGATAGAGAGAAAATGTGCTTAAGTTTGCACAAGTGTGTGTGTGTGTGTGTGTGTGTGTGTGTGTGTGTGTGTGTGTGTGTGTGTGTGTGTGTGTGTCTGTCTATAGATGCACCATCTTGTTATAGTCCTGGCGTTTCAGGGGCAGTGTCAATGTATATGTGCTTATGTAAAAAAAAATAACAGTGCATATTGTGATAGACATGGCTTTCCACAGACAGTGTGTTAATAAGTGGATGTGTCTAAAGATATCATAAATATTATTTGTAGAAACACAATACTGGGAAGCATATACGTATCTTTTCTGGGTAATAGAAAAAAGATTAATTAACAAGTAACTATCTTTCAAAACTAAAGCATAAAATACATAATAGCATCTAGATTTCCAGAGTTCTGGGGATTCTGGTAGCTCCCAGACCCCTGGCTGTATAATGTGATTTTGACTCAGCCTTAGTAAGGAAGCCCCATCCTCAACCTCTACCCTGTCTAAAATCAGCCATGGTCAGAAATGTACAGACGGTCACTGTTAATATTTTGAAGGTTTTGGATAGTGTGGTCATTATTTCTTTTGTTTTCTTCACAGTCAAACCACACAAGATATACACATAAGCTGGATATAGGTTGTTGTTTATCCTCAGAAGGTTGCCATAGCTTGTTTGGGATTGGGACAATGTATTCAATATTTTTTAAATTTATTTCATAATCAGACCTCAGAGGTTTGCACAGAAAGCTGCTATACCTTATCAAGGGACAGTATACAGTTTAGGAGAAACAAGTAAATACATTAATATGATCATTATTTTTTCCATTTTCTCACAATTTAACACCAGATATGCAAACAGGTGACTATCTTTTTGGGGATAAGGGTAAGAAGGCATGTTGTGTATATATGCCAAAGAAACTCAGTAGGCTGCAAGAACATCCAAAAACAAACCACTGTTTATTTTAGTGTAACTTGTTAAAATGCAATTTAAAAGTAGTACAAAATCTACTTAAAAGATGCACAAGTAGTTTTGTTTTCCACAAGATACAAAGACTTTATCAAATGCAACATTGTAACTTACGAGCAAGTTTAAAAACTGAATGAACAAGTCACATTTTCACCTTTGCTTCTGTTTCTTAAAGGAGAAGTAATCTTTAACTCCATCATAAATTAGGATACTTAAAAAGGACAAACTGTTCATTAAATAAAACAAATATATTACTAAACTGTAACAAAACATAATATAAAGGACAAACCTCATACAATAGTTAGATGCTAAATTTGCTAAAATCTGAGCTTATTTTATCTTCTAAAAACTTTAAGCTTAAGTAAACAACTAATGGGTCTATATAATCTAATCAACCACAACTTGTCGAATGCCTAAACGTCGACAGCTAAGGGTCGAGAACTTACAATCTCGAATGGCCAGGTAAGCAAATTCTTTCATTGGGAAAGAATTCGCTTGGCCATGCCACACCAACATAAACTTCTAAGCTGTAAAAAAGTGGAGGGCTTCACCCACCATACCCCCTGATGTGAGGGGCTGTGTGGGCTGTGCCCCCACACCCCCCTAACTAAATATATCAACTCCGAGATCGCTTGACGAAAGGGCAAATTCTCGATAATGACCAAGTGAATTCTTTCCCGATCAAAGAATTTGCTTACCTGGCCATTCGAGATTGTTAGTTTTCGACTATTAGCTGTCGACATTTAGGTGTTCAACATGTTAAGAGGTCAATTAGATAATATAGACCCACACTAATAGAGGTAACCTCATTAGATCCTGGTGTATGCGCTGTATTAAGTCACAGCTGCCAGTGAAGTTCTTTCAGTTCTAAAACAAGACTCAATGGGCTCCCCATAGGATTTATTGTTTGTTTTCTTGTCTTCAGTTTTACTCATGTTGTGTATATATTTTGAACAGCAAAGAGATGAAATATGTTACAGTGGCCATTTGTTTATTTACTTTTTTCCTAGTCTGACATCAGAGGGGTACACAGAACATTACTGTCTTTTATGGGTAGGGATAAGGATGCAGACTATATATATATATATATATATATATATATATATATATATATATATATATATAAAAAACAGCAAAAACTTAAAATGTATGACTGTGGCCATTTATTACTTCATTTTCATCCATATCTAAAACCAAAAGGGAGTTCACAAAGAGGGTTCACAGAGGATAGCTGCCTTTTATAGTGTGGTTGGGTAGGTAGACAGATATTATTCCCATGTATGATTTATGTATCCTCACAAGTATTTGTCTTCTCATTTTTACCTGTAAATACTATTTTGCCAGGTTTGAACATTAAGCATTGGACACAAACTATTTTTTTCTGAATCCCTTTCCTTAGTCTTAGTGTTGTTCATTCCATCACTAGTTCAAAGGGTTGGAACAAAGCACAGAAAATGTACTTTAGAGCTTCTAAAATTCCATGACTTCTTAAGTACTAGAGGTCCCCAGAGCCAGGAAAATTTAGTTTCCTTCATATATAATGCAGTCTTGGTCATTAAAAGTGCATTGAATGTGTGGAGAAAAACGTGAAGAGTAGGACAAAGTGTGACAAAACAAGTAATCTGTATTGTATTGGGAGGCTAGGATGAGGGGAAACGAATGATACACTGGAGGCAACCTGCGGAACCAGTTGGGTTAGGTAGAACCAGTGGGCACTGTGGAGAGGTACCATAGATACTGCAAAACCAATGGGGTCATGGAGAGGGTGGACAGTGGGGTTGTCTTGAATTACTTTGCCTGGGGCTTCACTTTACTTTAGTCTAGCTCTGAGTGGTATTACCAGGGCCAACAAGAAGCATGGCAGACTTTGCATGTCCCAGTCATTTCCTTTAGATACAGCTCATTTGTCAACTGGTAGTACTTACTCCCACCCCCACTACACTTTTCATCTTCTTATTAAACTGCAGTTATTCTGTTATCACAAACAGAAGACGTCATGCAACAGAAATGTATTTTTTTTTGCAGCATGTAATCATAGTAAAACTTGCCATTCTACCGCCTTATAGAACCTGCAGTAGGCAGAGCTTGCTCACTGCCTTCCTCAAACTCAGTTAGGTTTTACCCACAGGATGTTATAAACACAGAGCTGTCCGGTCTTATCTTGCTCTATTAAATGGAGACAAACTCAAAGAAGCTCAAGCAGTCAGAGAGCAGACTGACTTATTTTCCTGAATCAAAGAACTAGTATGTTGACACTATGCATTTTGTTATCAATGGCAAACTGTGAAACAAACTACCTATACCCTCAGGTATACCAACATAACATAATGTATTGACAAGAGACATAAAAATCTCTCGTGTAACTTAGCTTACTTTTGACCAAAGTGTCTGGACAATGAATAAGGGCACCAACAATGTAAAAAAAACTCATTTTAATCACCCAAGGTAAAATGCTGGGCTTACTCCTGTTTTGTGTGCATTGGCTTACTTTTGCTTATCTGGCCATATAGCAGTCAACAATTAAGTATTTCCATCTTATCATCATCATCCATCTTCTAACCCTTTTTCCATTTTTGCATAGGGGGTCAGGGTGTCACTTCAATGGTGACAATCATCTCGAGCCAAGGTTTACACCACTGTGTGGCTAGCCCTACCACAGTGGTTCATCAGTATCACTCACTCACACACACACACACACACACACACACACACACACACACACACACACACACACACACACACACACACACACACACACACACACACACACACACACACACACACACACACACACACACACACACACACACACACACACACACACACACACACACACACACACACACAAACACACTCGCTCCTAGGGCAAATTTAGTGTCCAACCCACCTGCTGTATGTTTTTGGAGTGAGAGAGGAAACCCATGCGACTGCAGGGAGGACATGTAGACTCCGCACAGAAGGCACCCCAGATAAGAATCAACACGGACAACCTCTTGATGTGAGATGACAATGCTAACTGCTGCATCACCACGGACACCCCCCTTATCATTATACAATTAGTCCTAGAATTACATTAATTAAATTAGTCTATTAGCAGCAGAAGTTAAGATGGATGAAACAGTGAATATGAATTTGCAAGAACTTTTTCTCTTGCCCTCTTTGATCCTACTATCAGTTGATCATCAGTTTCCTCTGGCCAGTAAGCATGTTTGTTCCTCATCACCTGAGTGAAGGTCTACCAGGAGGGTTCATCATTCACAGCATAACCAGAGATGGTTCATAGTTTTTTTTTTTTTTTTTTTTTTTTGTAATGAGGCCTTATTCTGGTATATGCTTGACAATCTGCCAGGGAGGGGATGTGCAACAGGTTGTGAAGGGCATTATTGATCTTTTGCAAGGGGCAAGGGGCATTTCTTTTAATCAGTCATTCTCCTCCCTCCAAAGCATGATGTTGTTTCTTCAGTCTCCTTCAGAAAAATCACACCTACCCAGTGTGCCATGAGTATGCACAACCCTCCACATTCTACAGGTGAGACAAGCAGGCCCTGCCCCCTCACTCCTCCTTCTCCCTGTCTGCCTCCATTAGTGCTGGGGCTGCTAATCAAATCTCACTCACTGGGTTTGGAATCAAGACTTCAGCCATTTGTTTCATGTAGCCAGGCTTGAATCTGCAATAAATTATATAAGTTGTTACTGACATGCATACAGACTTGGTCTGTTAAAGTCCTTGAGGTCATGGACTAAATGGCTAGACAATAACAGCAACAGCAATACTTGTTACTTTGAACGTAGCTTGTTGGAATATAATTTAATTGATCTTTCTCAATGACTGCATATAAATGTAATGTTAATTATTTATTCATTGTTTCATATGTGAACTCCATTCAAATCTTTTTAATATATTTGCTGACACTGGGTCATATACCAGTGACTTTAGCAATGCTGCTTAAATGATTACCTTTTCATCTTTTTATCTCTTCATGGTTGCAATCTATATGTGTCTGTCTTTGCTACTCATGATCAAAAGCTGCATGTTATCCACGTTGTACTTGTACTTAAGTTACATAAACTGATATGTAAATGTCTTGTAAAGAGTGTAACTAAACACTTGGTCGAGACTCAATACTGCATCTTGCTCCAAAAATGAATAGATTTGAAATGTGGCCTATTTTGTTCAGATGTGAATAATGATAGTGTCTGTCACACTGACAAGTGTTACAAAGAGATAGCTGTGCTGAAACACTTCCTGCTACAATCTGAAAATATTAGCTATGGTCTTGTCTTCTGAAATTTACTAGTGCTCATACAAGAACATCTTTTGGTCATAGTTTAGAAACTGTATAAGCAATGACTCTGAAGAATCTGGTGACCATACCTCTCAACCTCTTAGCCTAAGAAATCTGGACAAAGCCTGATATAATGGGGAGGGGGCAAAGGCCCCAAAACAGGGACAAATTTTAAATACTGCTGTTATAAACTTAGAAAGTAGCTAGAGTAACAGGGTTTGTGTTAAAATGCATTTTCTAAAGGATATTAAGTGTGAAATTCAAATGTATGTTGTTAACTTAGCGATTTAATTCCGCAGATCTTCCCAGTGATTTGCCAGAGAACCCCAATTTTTATGGGGAACAAGCCAACATTTTGAGACAAAAATCTGGGCATTCTGCAAAAATCTGGACAGTTGAGAGGTATGCTGGTTACCAAGTTTTGAAAAATAATAGTTGAAAGCCTACAGGTGAAGTATAAGTACATGCCCCATCTTTATTGTTTTTTAAATTTTTATTCTAGTATTTTAGTACAGCATTCTATGAGTAACCAATATACTGTTGTATGACACACAAATCCACACAGTGCCATTGAAGCCACATTTCAAACTAGATTTCTCTATGCTTGTAGTCGTTCCCCAAGATGAAGGTCCCAATACAGGTATGCTGAAGAAGTAGATGGCATGCTTTGAAAAGCATCATGCTATATTAATTATTTCATCTAGCCCTGATAAAAGACATTGAATTACCTTCCTGATGTCATTTAAACTGGCACTGCTATGAGGCATATAAAAAGGACTGAGACTTTGACAGAATTAATTTAAGTTATAAGACTGAGTAAAAATTTAAGGATGTGTATCTATTTCCTTTGCTTCTCTGTGCAATGATAAAAGTTGACAATTAATGATTTTTTACACATTTCAAGCTGTTAAGCAAGTTTCTGTTTCACTGGTCTCTGCATGTACAAAGATGTACTGGGACGTGGGTGCTGAAATAGATGGTTATATGAATGGAACAGTTTTAGAGGCACAGGAAACCATTGCACTTGGGCAGTTTTCAGAATTTATGAAATAGCAAAGTATTCCTTTATTGACACACTGATAAACAAAACATTCCCAATGTCATATTGCTGTGGAAGCTGGAAACAGATGTGGTGAGTACAATGGCAGAGGGCAGTTACAGGAATGAAGGACCACCAGTACAATAGACACAGGGACATTTCTTTTTGCTTTTCATTGTTAAAGCCCTAAAAATGTGCAATGGTGAGTTTAACACTTGAAGATGTCTGCATGTGTGTCCAAATGGGTGCTCTTTTTGCAAACATCCATGGATCACGTAAAGCAGTATTTACCTGTCACATAAATTCCTCTTATGTCTTTATATTGTTTTTAATGGCAGACTTAGTTTAAATCAGATATAAGAAACTGGTGACAAGTCCAGTTCTTGTGTACATAAACATTCAAGGCTCCAGGGTGAAAGTATAATAAATGGGGAGAAAAAAATACATTAAAATGATATATCAGGTGGGATAAAAGATATATGCTGGCATGAAACGGAATGCGATTCTTTAAGTACCTGGAGCATAAGTGAGTGAGGCAATCTAAACATGTTTTTTTTTTTTTTGCTGTTGTACAACCTAATGAAATTAAAAGTGCTTCTATGCATAATTTATTTTAAAACCATAAAACCTCATTTTTCAGAGGGACTAATTATTGAATATTAAAGTAAAGATGAGTTAAATGATATAAATTATGCACAAGAATGATTTTATCAGACAATACTTTATACATAATTGCGTCTGCATACAAGTGATTTATCAAAGGAAATCAAAGTGTTTGTTTTATGTATATGGAAAAGTTAAGCATTAAAGTAGAAATGGGATCCCTTTTAAATCTCAAAATACTGAAAGATCGACTTTCAGTATCTCAAGACCAAAATTTTGGAAGTGCAGTTAATCGAAAGTGCACTTTACCAAATTTTATATCATCGAATCTGCTGTTGGGTTGGTGTGTTGTGGTTTGTGTTTGCAGTGCATTCTGGTCTATGAGTTAGATATGGCGGACGACATCTGGCTGTGTACAGAGATTCAAGTAAGTTGGAAGTGTTTATGGGTTTTGGGTAAGGTTTTTTGTGTTCTAGTGTGGGAATTTTTGGGTGTTGGATGGGTTAGATGGGTGAGTGTGTGTGCGTGTGTGTGTGTGTGTGTGTGTGTGTGTGTGTGTGTGTGTGTGTGTGTGTGTGTGTGTATGCGTGTGTGTTACTGTTGAAGGTGGTGTGTTTTTTGAATGTGCAGTATGTGTGTTTTTCACGTGTATGTGTGATGGCGTGTGAAGTAAGTGTAGGGTGTGTGCGAGTAATTTTTTTGTGCATTTCCTCGTAGTGCAACCTCAGATTTGGTATATATAAGTAGCAGGGGTGAGGGGGTGCAGGGGTTTGGGGCTTGCCCCCTGCTTATGCTTAGGTTTTGTAGGTTTGTGTGTTTAGTGTTTTAAGACAGGTTCTGATTAAGGCCTAATTTTTGTGCTGAAGCCGCTAAACCAGTGAATTAAAGTTTTTTTTTGTGTGACACAGTGCTTCACCATTATTTGTGGTTTTCCTTTTAATGTTTAGTGTTTTAGTTAAGGTTTAGTGGGGAGGTGGTGCTTGTGCTTTTGTGGTGGAGGTTATATTAAAAAACTGAAAATTCAGTATTATGAATTTTCGGTAAAGTGACATTAATTTTTTTTAATAGTTCGGTATAGTGGGTGTTCGGTATTTAAGTCTTGAGATACTGAAAGCCAGTCTTTCACTATTTTGAAATTTAAAAGTAGACCCATAGAAACATGTTTCTAGTGATTTTCTACATAAAGATGATGAATGTAAAAGCAGTAATATTATTCCCTTCAGGGTAAAATAACTAATAGCTAATTTTGTAAAGAAATTACTTAAACATCGAGGCTTCTGGGATGAAAGATCATTTGACGGAGTAGCTATTGGTATAACATGAGCATAAAGAATTCTGACATGATAGCATGCTATGCAACGTGATTTTCTCATATTGTAGTTTTTTAATGAGTGAAATATAATAAAAATCTTGGAGTGAAAGTCATCACAAATGAGCAACATGATAAAATTGTTCTTGGTGTTATACAAAGCTTTGCACCTTGAATTAAGAGTAGAATTTGCCAAAGTCATGAATGGCATTGAAAATAAAACAAAATCTTCATTATAGTTTGATGAGATGAGGCAAACTATACAAGCATTTGCATAGAGTATTTGCTACACATACGTTTTCATAAAAATCACACTAGCATTTTATGGATGACCATATGATTTTAAGGCCAACAGTTACTCCATAAAAATCAAGATTCAATAAACCATCTTGGAAACTTGTTTTGTATCTCCAAGGAACTGCAATATATTATAGCTGCCATTTAGTGATGACACATACAGTAACTTGATGTAATGCCAGTTTTAATTTGGTTTTCTGTATTTGATCTCTACCAAATGGAAATGGTGCTCATCAATTTAGCACATGTAAATGTTGCATCCGTACTTTACTGTTCTATACCACTGACAGATTAGTTTTGCTTTCAGAGATTACTTTCTTGCCCCAGTACATCTCTAGCTGTACTGTTTTTTTCTTTCAGTTACTTGACTTGAGAGCATTTCCTTATCATCAGTAACAAAAATATTAGAAGATGTTGTTTCTCCCCTGTCATATGTGCCTAGAGATTAGCATATGAACAGGAGGGCATGTGTATCATCGCCTGTATTGTGGGCCACATATCACCATTGCTGTTGTCATATCTACAAAAAATAGTGATTATGTTCATAGCCTACAATTAGGAAAAAACTACATTGCTGAGAATGAGTTCACACCAGGGGCTACCATGCAGTTCCCAGGCCTTAGGACAGATAGGAGATGACTATTAAATACAAGCAGTTCCTGACACTGGAACAAAGACAGCACTGGTTATAGGACATGAATGCATTAAAATGACATTTAATCACTCTGAACTACTATAGCTGAACCACTGGCAGTTACAGAAGTGCCTACCCAGAGAGAAAATAAAAATAATCTAGTGCTATCCAAGGTATATGGCACATATGTAAAAATATGGTTATAAGAAGGCAAATCATTATAGGTGCCAAAGACTGTGTCTGTATGTTAAGGTACTTTGCTAACTGGCTTCCAAGTGCTAATTCCTTCCAAGATATACATCAGAGTGTTAGACACTATCCAAAAGGGATAGCTGAACTATAAAAAAATGAAGTGTCTGGATCATTTCTTTGAATGGTAGCTAGGTATGGCCAAGCAAATGAAAGATTTATTAGGAACATATTATCAGATAAAAGATGGACCAAAATGTACCACCACAAATATTTTTATACCTTTAACTTGCACCATTCCTCTAGAATGGTGAATGACCAATCTTGTACCCAGACCATGATGAAAGATAAAGAGCTCAGATGTCACAGAAGCATCAAGTCTGACCACATTCATTCTTCAAGAGAAGAGGATTTCAGCAAGACTTCCTGCATAATCCACACTGGAAGCAAAAATACAGATGCATTGTCACAAAATGTGCTAATGTCAACTATGGGTACCACTCAAATGGAATACTGATGCAGTGTCACAAAATGTGCTAATCTCAGCTATGGCTACCACTCAAATGGAATACAGATGCAGTGTCACAAAATGTGCTAATCTCAGCTATGGGTCCCACTCAAATGGAATACTGATGCAGTGTCACAAAATGTGCTAATCTCAGCTATGGCTACCACTCAAATGGAATACAGATGCAGTGTCACAAAATGTGCTAATCTCAGCTATGGGTCCCACTCAAATGGAATGCTCTGGCTATGCTACCTAGACTGCAAGGGGTGTCCATCCCAGACTGAGTTTGCTGGAGGCTAGTAATGCAGTAATCTAAAACTAAGCGTAAGAATATGAGCAAGTTATACATAGCAAATACCATGCTTTTATGCAGCAGCAAAGTTCATTTTGCTAAGAAAGTGATTTGTTATAAATAAATATATTGATGAACACTGTGATTATGAATTAAAAAATGTAAAATAGAGAAAATGTTAAAATGTCTATATATTATGGCAGTACCAAGACACAGCCTATTAATATTATGTTTACAGCTTATGCTTATTAATTTAAACATAATTAGCAAACAACTATCCAACAGAACTATGCATAGAAGAGAACCTAAGACAATCCTCAGCCTTTAAATTTATATGGTTGTATAGATTCCTGAAATTTAGTATTGCAATAAGAGAATGAAACTGCTTCATATTTTATTCCATGTCTAATTATTTGAAGTACTATGCCTTATAGGGGGCAACTCCCATGTGGAGTTTCTGTCTTCACATCCAAACTAGATTACTCTGAAAATATTCAACTACCAGAAGAAAGAAGCACTTGGCTTTACTGGAAAATCAAAAATGTTTTGTTTTCTTCAGATAAGTATAACCTCACAGATAGAATAATTCAATAGCAGGAGTTTTTCTTGGGGGGGGCAACCCCCCCACGCCAAACTCCACCTGGGTTTTAAATGGACGTGCCACCTTACAAAACTAAGTTCCTCATATATATTAAGTTGTATTTCTATTCTCTATATTTAATAAATGGGATTTACAAAATTCTCTTTCCAATGTTGATAACTTTCAATGTTTTCTCATCTATTATTTATCTTTTCAGCACTTTTTTCAATAGAAATCAAATATTTTTGTACATTACTCAATATACACACATCTGAGCTAAACAAAAACCACTGCATGATAATTTATATAATTACTAACATTTTGAACTTTGGTACCAAATGTTAATTGGTGAAGCAGGTCATTGCAGCCTCACAGATCTTAAGTCTCCAGTTTGTTTCCCAGCAGGGATGCTTCCTTTGCAGTGTATACATATCCTGTGTCTTTATAAGTTTTTATTGGACACAATGCTCTACTCAGACATGCAGAAGATGTGGCATAAAAAAATGGGCAATACTCTAAATTATCCATAAGAGTTCATATGGTTATTAGCATGTGTGTGTGTGTGTGTGTGTGTGTGTGTGTGTGTGTGTGTGTGTGTGTGTGTGTGTGTGTGTGTGTGTGTGTTCATTCTGTGATGGCCTTATGCCCAAGGAGTTCAGAATCTCTGCCTTGATCCTGCTTTGTACCAGGATAGGCTGAATCTCCTCCATCCTCATAACCCTAAGTATGATAAAGCAGGTATCAAAGAACAAATTATTGATTATTTACTAATATTTTCTGATTCTGAGGTCTTCAGTCAAGTCTTTGTCAGATGCTCTTTCCTAAAATTAGACCAATTATTACCTTTATGTATAGCTGCATATAAATATTTTGGTTTTGTCTATAATTCTTTAAATGTATTACATAATTGTCTCCCAGACTTGTCAGTGTAGTACAATAGTGGTACTTGATGCACGCATCCATGTAAGCACTTTGTAACATTGTAACATCCACATACGCACTTTATAACATTGTAACACCTAAAAAACTAGTAAAGTGGCATGGGCTTTTCATTCAGGTTTGTACGATCAGTGCATTTCATTACAAAGCCTAGAGGTAATTTAGCTGGGAAATGAAAGGTACACTTGGCTTTAGTAAACATTACAATTTTTGTTATTTTGTTTGGTTACTTGAGATCCTGGGAGCACAACAGTTGGATTAAAAGGGAAGAGAATTTATAGGGTAACAGACATTCACTTGTAATTGTGCTTTGCTACAAAGTTACTTTAAATAAATTAAGCAGACTGAGGTATATATAAGCAGTAACGAAGGGAAAGAACAACATAGCCTGCATGTTTGTTTGTAAAGCCTGGGAAGTATGGACGGTGTGTGTTGAAAATGAGGATCATCTGACAAGAGAATTAAAGGATTACAATGTTACAGGACTTCGTGTAGCAAAACAGAGACCTAGTGAGAAGCAGGGAACTGTTTTTGTTTGTTCATTAGATGACCAGCACCACTGGTTCATGTGCAAGAAGGAAACAAACCATCTCATATTTGAAGGCATAGCACTTTTAGAGCACAAACATTTAGCTTAATAGGCAGAATGTTATGTTATTACAGCCACTATGAGTGAGCATACACTTCCAGGTCCATATATGGTGATTTTCAAAATACCCCATTAACTCCATTTAGCTGTCCATTAGATAATGACATACCTATATAAATATAGCACACAAATACACAAATGTGCATGTGCACACACACACACACACCCACACACACACACACACACACACACACACACACACACACACACACACACACACGCATATGCACACACATGCGCGCGCGCGCAGACACACACACACACACACACACACACACACACACACACACACACACACACACACACACACACACACACTCACTGGCTGTTAGGCTCAATCTGATGTACAAAAATAGCAGTCACTACTTTTTCTGCCAGTAATGCAGTTCCAGTCCCTTGCTTTTCAACATGTTATTAGCTAGATTTCCCTTCAAATGCTGTTCAAGCTATGATGTAACTGCCCAACATGAACATTCCAACTGCCCTGGATTTACAACTTCTGGTCAGTCTGGGGGTACATGGCCTAGATTGTATGTTGTACACACACTTTGTTTTGCATACCACAGATCTGGTGATGTACACATTTCATTCATTCTGTATTTAAGATTTTCCATTGCAGTGTCAAGAGATGAGTACAAGTAACTTCTTCAACATCAATAATGATCATGCAGATGTAGAACAGATGTTTAAAGCCAGGTGTTCTGCAAACTGTAACTTAAGGACTTTGCACTTGGTAACTGTCCCTCTGCATTAATGCAGACTTTGCATACTGACTATACAGATGCACAGCAATTTACAGGACCTTTGCCCTTGGTAGCTGCCCCTCTCCTCTAATGCAGACTGTGCACATAGACAGTGCAGATGATAGCATTGCCCTCCATTAGACAGTGCCTTCTCCAGTCATTTGAAGTCATTTTGGGACACCACAGTAGAGCAGGCACTAGTGAACCTCCTTCTGGCAACATAATAATTCCCTTCACATGGGCAGGCTATGTATTTATGCTGATATTCAACAATACCACCACTACTGTTTTATGCCATTTTTTTTAAATAAAGTATGTTACTTGTATACCACAGCCTAGCTGAAGTACCTTACTTTTATTCAGATCATTTGTCCAACCAGTCTCAAACTGCTGACTATGCATTTATGGAAGTTAAGTAGCTTATTAAGGCCACAGTTATTTATTGGCTGACTTATTTATGTAATTAATTGACAACTAAGTTACTCAGGTATTCCAAAGAGCAATTTTTAATCAAGATTAAGGCCAACAGTAGCAATGAGGCAATATGGCTTGATAACATTAGTATTCAGACAGATGATTTCATAAGGAGAAAGTTCATAAGTACACCAATCAAACACACAGACACATTTTCCATTTTATTTATTTATTTATTTATTTATTTATTTGCATTTCTTAACTGTGAGACTCTGAGCTTAAATAACCCTTTTTCAGCAGAAATCTGGAGGGAAAACTTGTTCCTTAAAAACTTTAAAAGTAAACCTCACATACACTATGAGTAGTATAGAAAGTGTAAGAACTTAGCACATAGTAACAAAAATAAAGGAATTTCCGACAAAGCATTACAGTACAGAAGGTAAGTCAGCATAACAATTATATAAGCAGATAAAACTATTCACAAAGGCCTTAAAACTAATATTTTTTTTATGGTTAATTTACAGGCAATAACAGGAAATTACTAAAAACGACACCAGACTGTCCAAGCAAGGCTAAGAAAAAGCTGAATGGGGGAAGGAACATTTGAAGGGTCAGATGAACACATTTAAAGCTGTTCCACAAGATGAGCACTGTGCAAAATGTTGCAAAAAATGATGAGGAGGCTGAAGATTTAGGTCTGTTGAAAGAAACAAAAAGAAAGCCAGCAGCTTGAGGTAGTAACACTAACAGAAAAGAGTTAAAACCTGGAAGAATACAAGGACACCCTAAAAACAGGTACAAGAGTATAAAAGGAGGTGAATGGACCTGGATAAATTGATAAGATAGCAGAGTTACAAGCAGGATTATCCAGACAATAGCGAGAGATGCAGTAAAATTCAGATGACTTTATATTTCTTTTCCCAAAGTAAAAATGGAGAATAATAACTTCATACAGTACTGTTTATGTAATGTCAGTACTTTAATATTATGTTGTTCTTTGCTGGAATTGAACAGTAAGCTATGTGAGTCTACTGATTATGAACATGTGCATGAATCACCTCTGCCACAGTGGAAGATTTAACAAAGGTGTGAGACTTCTCCAATATGAAGTCATTACATCACATGATTGTATTGCAATTTTTATGACATAATTGTACACATTATAGGTGGGGATGGCATTCATATATAACAACATTAGGTCACACAATGCTTACAATGAGTCAATGTGGGTTTTGAACACCTGGCTATATGATGAGAGAAGCTGCATGATATTGTAAAGAATAAATCTACTATGGTGTCACTGGTGCTACGGTTGTGAGATACTTTGCTGTTTGAAGCAGTGACATCATATTATTGCTGCAATGGATATTTGTGCTGTAATTTCATTGAAAGATTATTGCTACATAAGTCTTTCTCATGCAACATTGCCTGCTGCAAGGTATATTGAAACACACGTGATACGTAATGCACTTGTCACTGTGACAAGAGAATAGTAATCATGCACAATGCATGGATAATTATGGATTCAAACACATGCCTTACTAAGGCAACAGCATGTAGAACATTGTCTTATGTCCTCACGCCACAGGAAAACCATTAGTAGTTTTTATGGAAAAGCCAAATGTCATCCCATGGCATCACCATTATCCAGTAAATAATTTCTGTGTGAAAATTAGAATCCTTCTCTACACAGCAGAGAAGC
Source organism: Protopterus annectens (assembly GCF_019279795.1). Taxonomy (NCBI): domain Eukaryota; kingdom Metazoa; phylum Chordata; order Ceratodontiformes; family Protopteridae; genus Protopterus; species Protopterus annectens. The sequence continues at coordinate 461,011,296 of NC_056733.1, read as the reverse complement.
AAGCATACACAGTAGTCAAATGTTGTTGGATTCATACCTCCTCCCTTTGTAGTTACGAAGTCCAGAGAGAACAGTAGCAACAGTCAGAGCCACAGGGTAGCTCAGAGAACTACTCTGATATAGTTCATTTTTGATAGCAGGATGTAAGCATTATGTTTCCAAAACTGTTTATTTCCTGGAGTTAATACACATTTATAGGGTATCTTCTGCCAGGGTAAATATGTCTCCTAAGTGGAAGCTTACATAAGAGGTGTTGTGGTGGACTCAATTGTACATGACAATACACACATTCACAATAGTTAACCAATGCTGAGTTTGAGTGGAAGTTGACACAGCACATCTGTGAAAGTATTTATACTTGCATGACCCAAGAACCACACACACACACACACACACACACACACACACACACACACACACACACACACACACACACACACACACACACACACACACACACACACTCTCAAGTTCACCACTGTCATAATCAGCTACCTAACTAGTTACATACTACATAATCTAGAGAACAAAGTATTAGCTGCAAGGGCCACAGGAGATGTCTGATTCTTATAGGGAAAAAGTGCACTTTTGACAGGATGACCTCATCAGTATGTTGCAGAGAAGATGTCTTTGGTAAAACTAGAATAAGGGCTGGTGGAATACTCACCCAACCTGTCTGTGCAGGAAGCTATATGTATCTGATACTGCAGCCATGCACATAAATTCCCCACTGTGAGATTTGAACCACGTCCCTATCTAGTTGCACAATCTAGAAAACACAGTATTAGTCATAACCACCACTCATCATTGGTACATAATACCAACCTCCATGCAAATGCTGAGGACAAAAACTGAAGGCTTTTTGATGGGCCAAATCTGGCCATGTGTGTTATGTGTGATTGTATTTTTGACCAGATTAAATTTGTGAAGAGGTTGATAAGACAGTAATAAAAATGGAGGTGGCAAGCTGAGGGTAGGACATAGGGAAAGAATACAGGAATTAGGAAGAGGGTAGTTGGAGAGCACCATAGCTATCCACTTATTCACAGCATAAATCTAGACCTGTACTAATAGTTTTATGACATTGGAAAGTCCCCATACCAGGGATGGGTGACACCACAGAATAATGTAATATAGCCAATTGGACCAAATCAAGTGTGTTGAGATGATACATAGGTGACGTGGAGAGCTATGTATGTGGTGTAATTTTTTTGAAGAGATAGGAATGTTAGGGGAAAGTGCTTAGGAATTAGAGGGCCAGGTAGGTAGAATAGGTTAGGTAGGAAATGCAGACATAGAGGACATACAAAACAGATAGGGATGGTGATGGACACAACAGGTTGGGGGACACCATGATTGGGGATTGGTAAGGGACCTTGGAGGCACAGCCACATCCAGGATGAGAACAGTGAGAATCTACTCCTCATCCTCAGAATTGTCATCTCTGTGTACTGTATCATCTCTCTGGGTCAGTGCCAGATGTGGTATCATTTGGCAATATGATGCAGGACCTTTTCAACTTTGGTGACATGAACACAATGACCTTCCCCATAATGCCCTCCACCAGCCCTGTCAGCTCCTGATGGGGACAAAATTGCCCCTCCATTACTTCTGCTCCTGGAGTGTACCACTATAACAGCAGCTGGGGCAGAACATCAGATAGGACAGGGGTTGTGGAGGCAACACTAACAGGTTGCAACTCAGATGTGCTGGGTAACTGGACTTCCTGTGTTGGTTCTGCCTCAGCCACCTGTGGAGGTGTTGTGGGCCAAACCCTAGTAGTCAGTCTACCTCACTGTGATGATGGTCATTTTGTTTTTGGCAGCAATGTATTAAAAATATATCTGAAAAAGGAGAGATAGGTTGGGGGAAACAAAAAATTGAGAGAATTAGATCAATGGCATGTCACATTACTTTATTCTTTCAATGCATAAACCAATATGAGTAATACATAATTATACCTTGGCCATATCAAGATATGATAGGAAGGCATTAATATGTCATAAAGCTCAATCAATCACAATGGTATGCTATGACTAATATAATCATGCATTTCACTGTGCTATATCAGATATCTGCTTTCAAATGTAATATTTGCATTTAACAAAATGTTATTGTTAATTGCTAATGTCATGTAGTATTGCAGGTAATATATTCTAAATAATATTCTGAAAAAAAATGTAATCTGTGTTTCTGGGTATTGAACCCACACAGAATTAAGCTGATGTAAGCACTGCCTAATGCTATAACCAAGAGCTGTTGGAGTAGGAATGTAAGCTAAGTTAATGTATACCTGCTCAAGATGATTGACAGTGATGGACTGAGAACACTTCTGTGCCTTGCAATCAGAACAGATGCATACTTACCCCATGACTTTCTGAGGTGAGATAATGTACCTCATGGTTTTCTGCAATTTCTGCTGCAGCTGTACAATAGAAAATGAAAACATAAATATATGAAAACATAATGAATAACTGTGTGGGCTAGCTGGCTAATTATTAGTTAGCTATCATAGTAAGGTAATGGGTTAGTATATTTATACAACTCAGGGGTGTTTGGAGTATTAAACTAATCCTCCCATTGAGTCAGCAGGTCCTTCTTGCACCTCTTCATGTAACTGTACTGGTGAAGACATTGCTTCACAGTGCATGGGATGCCAGTTACACAGGAGACAGCCTTAGCCAAGCTATTCCAGGCCTCAGTCATATACTGAGACCTGGTATATTCCTCTTACAGTAGCTTCTGGCTGTAGTGCTTCACAAGGAGTGCCAACAGCCCTTCTTTGTGCTGTAAATGGAAAGCCATCTCTACTGTCACCACCCATGTCTGCAGCAGTCAAGCCAGAAATATGGGTCTGAATAGATGCCAAATTCAGATCTTGCATGTAAAAGCTTGTGTGCAAAGATGTGTGGTCTTGCCAACTGCATTTGTACAATTGGAAGCACAATTGGTTGCCAGACACATTGGCACTAAACACATCAAAATGCACTGAAGGTGTTAAAAAATTGTCAGCGATGGTGAGCCATGTGTGATGTTCAAACTATTGAGATATGTTACAACATTAAACACTGATATGCTTTGTGTTGTTGGTTATAACCATGGTTGTTTGTAGGAAAAGTGGTATGACTTGTGATATATTGACATGTTGGGAGTTAGATACCAGTAAAATTAAATACCACCACTTAGGAATCAAACCCAAGAGAAAAAAAGGATACAATGTTAAACTTTGATCGTTAACTGTCACTGCCACAGGAGAACTTATTGGTTAACATGGAAATTAGAGATATACTAATCTAATAATGAATGTAGAAATATTTTAGAGATGCCTGCATGTCTGTGACTTTACACAGTCATGGGACCACATTTCTATGTAAAAAGGAGTGTTTGTGTTTGCATATACATTTCAAATGCAAGTAGTTGTATGACCCAAGTAAGATATGATGAGTTAGGCTATATGCATACTTCATAACACACTGTCATATGCACATACTTATCTTATGTAAAAACTCAATATTTATAACAGTTGTTATGCACATCATATCAATGCATGCACATTCTACATGAAATATCATCACTGCCATTTTAACATAATATACACACATTATATTGGGCTTCTATAGCAAGCAGTAATGATATATTTCCTGCAATAAACATAGTTATAATACTCATGTACACTTGCTGCGTTCAAAATGTTTTGCGTAATGGCATTCTGACCCTCTCTGTAAAAGTAGCAGTCAACTAGATTTGAACCCTTCTTCAGCTGTCTTTGTTCTTTAAGATCACTGCACTTACACCATGTGTCACAGGGAAGGTTATCTGACAGTTGGAATTTATTCACTTAGTTCTCTCCCGACTGCTGATGGCTGTGAATTGGAACCAGATTCATTTGCACTACAGAAGACATCCTACATTAAATGTTTCAATTTTTTCTTAGGGAGTGAACAGTGAATTTTCAATGCTGAGCAGAGTGCAAATGCGAAAGGCATTAGAAATAAATGACAAAAAATGCTGACAGGAAAATTAATTCCATCAGTGTGTATAACTAGCAATGACTACAGCAAGAAGTGCATTACATTATCACATTCTTCCTTTTCCTATCCCCTTGTAACATCAGATATGTAATTTCTGGCATACATTATCAGAATTGTAGTTAATGCCAGATAATGTGAAACTGGACAGACAGGTCACATGCTGTTAGCAATACAGAGAATAGTATATTTTTTTACAAAACAACACAGTGATCTAACAAAATGTGTGTAATTATGTATTCAGACACCCTCTGTAAAATTAACAGTTAACTATATTTGAACCCTGCATGACCTGTCTTATTTCTCTAAGGTCACATCATTTATACCTTCTGTCACAGAGATAGTTGAGAGGTGGAATTTATTCACTTAGTACTATCCAGAGTGCTGACATCCATGCACCAGTGCCAAGCTACCCAAATTAATTGTTTTCACTTTTTTTAGGCAGTGAACTGTAGTTCACTACTAGAGACTACTGATACAATGCCAAATGGAATGTAAATGATGAAGAACAAAGCAAAGGAAAGGCTATTGAAATACAGGAAACATTTTGAAATAATTAGTTAAAATATACAGTTCTGATATTTCTTCAACTTTCTTGTATTTCAACATGCACATATTTTCTTTAAACATCATTACACTCACACTAATTCAACCATATCTGGATTAGATCCCCAGGGTATTCACAAGACACACTTGAGATTCTTATCAGTATGTGCCATACATGCATAGTTAGACTGTGAAGATTGAAAAAGGACATTACATATACTCAAGATGTGGCATAGTATCAACTGACATTGCCAGGTGCAACTGAAACAATTTCTGACCTTTGTCCAGTGTAATTTGCAGTTAAATGAGTGGATGACTGTGACACTTGCAACAAGGAAGATACATCTTTCCTTGCACAATATACAATCAACATTTTGAACATTGCACATCCTTTCTTCTCTTCATTTTGTCAACACCATTCCTATATCGATATTTCTCTAATAAGACTGCTATGTGTTTTGCCTTGCAGTTGATATATGCTTCATTGATTAATTTACTTTATTAGAATTGCAGACACAATTGCACTCATAAGCAGAAACTGTTGTAATAAACAACACATATAAATGTTAGGAACATAGTTCTCCCAAGTCTGACAATGGTAGTCAAAACATTTATTGAAAGTTCCTTTTCTCTGATATATACTCAGTAAGTTTATAACAGAGAGGATTGAATATGAAAAATTGATTGATACTGTAGTCAACTAATCATTGACACTTACAGTCACTTAACAACAAACCCTTCATATTGCTCATCCTTGCAGAGGTAGGGCAACTGCATGCAATCATGTAGGTCCTTACACCATATTTTCATTCCCTGCACTAAGTTAAGATAATAGAATTCATGAATGCTAATGAGCTCACACTTCATTTGCATACTCATAGTGTTGAGAGGGCAGAATCTGCAATAAATAAAGGTAATCATATAGGTAAGGAACCCGTATCATAATAATGGAGACTGGATCCAGAGAGCTCAGTACTGCCACTTCATCCTACTTGCTTTGAAAATGTGTTGCTACTTTTACAACTGACTTCCTGCAAATATAGTTTGCTGTTATGATCAAATTGATGTATTTTAACCTCACTTATAGATTGCATTTCACAAAACAAATATGCTTTACTGTATTGTCTACATTATTCTTAGTAGTTGTTGGCATGGGCATATATACCACAGTTATTTATTGACCATGTTGTATTTTTCTACATAATGACAGCTTAATGGAAATTTCAGTCTTGAAAGTTAACCACATTGTTTAGAAGACTGTTGTATTAATTATTATCAAGCTCATGGGTTCTTGCATTATAAGCAGTGATAATTTTGTTAAGGCTTTGATGTTTACCTGGATATCCATCCATGGAACTGGATATCACACCAAAATCCATTAACCATTTTTCACTGACAGCTGGATATTATTTTTGTAAATGCTGCAATGTACTACAGACTGACAGAAATGTTTGTTCAGCTGTGAATTTATTATCAAATGTATTTATTTATTTTTATTTTATTTTATTTTATTTTACATTTGTCGACCGAGAATATCTGACTGAGCCAACGTCCTTTTTTAGCAGAGGCTCAGGGAGAAAAGCTCCAAACTTAAAACAGAATAAAATTAAACTAAGATAATACAAACAATATAACATATTTCATGGAAATGTAAGATTACATGCAGTAAGTCTAAAATAATTAAAGCCAAAAGACAAACATGGAACAGTTCTGAAATACAAATGTTATATAATATATATATATATATATATATATATATATATATATATATATATATATATATATATATATATATATATAGTGCCCAAAGTCTAGGGAGAAAAAGGAAAATGAAGAGATGACTTGGTGGGGGGGGGTGCAGTCTTTCCTTGTTTTGAATTTTGGGGGAACAGATGAAATCTTTATTAAGTTGTGTGTACTCATATGAAACCTTTTTTTCATGTATTTTGAATATTATGGCTGGATACATTCATATATATTGTTTTGTGTTTAGCAATCATTTTTTACTTATGGATTTTTTCTTTCCTATTATGTTTCCTCTCATACAGGGCTATGGTGCTCAAGACATCTGCACCCAGTAAACCACCATACACTGATGCTGAGAATGATGTGATTGTTCAGACCATATGTCACCATGGGTCATTCCTATTAGAGAGAGGCAAGGGTGAGAAGTCCTCCCATGACTGTATCTGCAAGTAGGTGATGAATGATGTTAACACAGGTGGAGGCCATGGACATACATATTCCAAAATATGACATAGGGTTAGCGATATAATTATGACAGCCAGATGCTTGGCAGATGCAATTGCCTGTGAATGTATGGCTATGGGGGGTGGTCCTCCTACTGAGCCACCACTGCCTGAAACAGAGGGGTTCCTGTCCACTGTTAGAGATCCATACAGCTCAACACAGGATTCACACAGAATCCTTGATGCTGGGTTTGAGATGAAGACAACCCAAACGTGTCTACTGCAGAGCTTCCAGGTATGCAATATAATAAAATAATTGTCAGTGACCAGTAATGATTTCTATGCTATGTGCTTTATTCTGCATGTGTAAAGGCAATTATTTTCAATTTTGCCTGCCAGTTGCTTTGTGATGCTTATCATCCCTTTTTCATCTCTCTTTTTTATATGTAGATGCAGCTGGGTCTGTTATTGCATGACCTTTTATGCATAGTAAACACATCTTCTATATTCTTATTAATATCCAAATGATTGATGTACACATAACTGAAAGTTGTTGGAGTTCATTATATTGGCATATTTTAATTTGTAATATATGTTTTACATAACAATTTTGATCACTGTTTATTCTATTTTTCTTTTTTTTCTTTTTTTGCTTAATTGTTATAGCCGTTCCTGCCAAAGGCACTGTGGAACTTCTGCTACCTAATGTTAGAGTACTGGTAGCCTCTCATGATGATGATGATGATGATGATGATGATGATGGTGACAATAAAGAAGCATAGTCTGGGAGTGCAGAGAGTCAGTCTGACATTGACGTTGTGCCTCCAACATCTCCTGCACCTATTTTGGACACAGTCAGTATGCATATGCATACCCATGACAAAGATAACATTGGACAGATTTAGGGTGACACAGCTGATAAGCTAGTATGGTTACTCCAGTTGCAGAACTGGGCAATTCTCCCTGTAGCCATCATGAGGGTGAGTTGCCACACGGGTAGGTTGTTAGAGGTGCTCAGAGAGGTCTGATATCCACCCTGCTCCTGTTGGTGTGTCACTAGGTGCCACACAACATTTGTGTAGGGCCATCATGGAGGGACAGGCATGTTCCACAAGGGTCTAAGAAGAGATAGTGTGAGTACTAAACATTGCTCATGCTGACCCGAGGGAATACCTGAACCATGTGAGTGGCTTCTTGGACAGGAGGATTGACACACTGGATCAGTACATTGTCTGGTATTAGCTGACATGGCCATGCAAGATTCCACTCCAGTAGGGGCACTACATCAACTGCTCCATTAGAGATTTTGGTGTCCACTCCCTGACATGGTAGGCCAAGTGGTTATGGTCTTGGACATAGTTGTGATTGCAACTTATCCAGCAGATGTCAATCACATTCAGGTAGCACCCCAAATTCTAGTCAGGGTCATGAAACTAGCAGTGCAACTACTGGCAGATGTACTTTTCATGGTTGAGGATGATGATGCAGAACTGACTAGTCTACCAGGTATGGCTCACACTTGTCTGAGATGCCAGGACATACACACACATTCAACTGATACATGCTCATACCACTACACACACACACACACACACACACACACACACCACACACACACACACACACACACACACACACACACACCACACACACTCAACTTAACTAAGCAGTACTGTTGACTGCTAAACATATCTTGCTACTGGCCCTTCAAATTGGATATTTAATTTTTTGTTTAAATTGAATGTACTCACTTCTTTAGTGTCAGGTTTGTCTTCCTGTACCCCCTCACTCTGTGCACATCTCTTTGTGACTTTGGGTTGCATGTATGTCTGATGGACACAGTGGACAGCTAATGCTTTCTTACTCAGAACCTTTCTTTAAAGTAAATGTATTGGAGAATAAATGCTTTTAATCAGCTGTGCATGATTGCCTCAGTAATTGTAGACCCACATTGTATTTGTGCTACGTTTGTTACTCATACAGTCAAAGTATATATTTATGTCTTGCTTACTGTTATACTTGTGCAAATGATGCTACTCTTGACCTGCTCACTGGTTTATATACAGTGTCCAAATGAAACGCTTGATGCACAGTAGTGGGCAAAATCTATAGTTGTATATTGCAAACATCAAGTCATAAGGTATTACTGACATTACTATACACCTGCAACATTGTTAAATAAAATCAAGAATTCAATACACAGGAGGTTCAGATTCATAGGTTTACTAGTGTACACCAGGAGGCAAAAAATGTACAAGTACAGAATTTTGTCTGACATGAAACAGGAAGCACACAATTTTATATAGGTTTAACATTCAAACTATGCCCACCTTACTGACGTGATATGTCACAGGGCATCTACATCACTTTAGCTTACAGTCTTCTATTCATAAAGCTGTTGATGCTGTATATTTAAAAAAACTTTTCCTCTAGATACAATATGGCCTTGCTATCCAGCTGGTCAGACATAATGTCTTTCTGTAAAGTTACTTCTTCAAGGTTTCATATCAGTTCGAATACAATAGTAGATTCAGTCGTTAAATACACTTCTATGTTCTCTGATACACTTTCTCACACAGCTGCGTGCTTATCTCAATAACACATATACAAGGCCAAATCATTCCAACAGGAAAGAGCAGAAGATTTCATTATTTCACACATTTAATTTCCTGACCCAGCAGATAATCACTTGTGAAAAGCATAAACATTAAAACTTGCTAAGCTAGCATTCTGCCAGGGTCGAAGGTCAGCTTTGCTTCAAGCCACACTGCAGTTTCAAAACTACTTACATTTACACATGAATTAATCCTTACTGTTATATGATTAATAGAATAAAATGCATTATATACTGCTTTGCTTTTAAACTAGCATTTCTCATATATTCAAATACACATTTTTCTAACAAACATATATCACCTTAGGGACATATAAGCGTTTGCATAACATAGCAATCATTTACATAACTGTTCTGGTTTTTTCTACAGGTTCTGGACTTATCTTGGTAATAATGCAGATGGGAGACCAGAAGCATCAGTAAGGTGGACTGAGAGTGGCAATTGCCCCGTGTGGATAGGGTTGTTGGGGCACAATCAGGCATGTTTTATCACTTTCTCTCTGCAACATACCTCTCAACTGTCCAGATTTTTCTAGAATGTCCAGTGTTTTGCCTCATAATTTTGGTATATTCCTCATAAAATTTTAGTTTTCTGTCAAATCTCTGGCAAATTATTGAGGACTGAAGTCAGAAAATAAGGATAGACATTTGAGTTTCTGACTTCATGCCCTTCAGAAATTTTTTTTTGTAATGAAAAAACTGTTTTTCTATCAATTTTATAAGTTTGTAAGACCGAAATAAAAAAAAAATTGTCCCTATTTTTGGGCATTTGTTGCCCTGTTATTTATGACTTTGTTCAGATTTTTTGCTCAAAGAGGTTGAGAGGTATGATCTGCAATACCATTTTTAAAAGGGTGAAATCTGAGCACTGCAGCTTTCCATTTGTTGTCTAAACTGTAGCAACCGTTTGCTACATTTGTAGCAAGCATTTTGCTACATTGTAATAGGAAAAAAGTGGTTTGCATAGTTTATTTTTTTAATTATGACATAAGCACCATGGTGTTCCAAACAGGCAGCTGTAGCAACTGTCTCCTATATTTGTAGCAAGCAGTTTGCTACAATTTAAAAGAAGACTTATTTTTTTAAACTAATACATGAGCACTGTATTGCTTCTTGCAGGCAAGTAATAAACGGTGTCAATTGTTTGCAACATTTGTAGTGTGCTATAGTTTAAAAGCAAGTTTTTTATAGATATAGTTATACTGCATATAATTCCCGCATGGTTCTTGATGTCTTCTATGAGATGTGTAGGAAACACATATGCTCCCTTGCATGTTTTAGCAGTGCATTTAGAAACATACCATCATTCTGTAAGATTAGGCCTGTGACACTCCTAATATATTATGGGTCTCTGAAAATGGCCTGTAGCTAGTATACATAATGCCACACACACCTTTGTTTCCACTGGGATGGGTGCTCCATAATTTCTCCTGAGGCCTCTGGTGAAGGTAATATAAGTTGTATATTTCCTGTAGTGTTTCTCTGTCCACTCAGCTTCACTCTTCAGTTTCTATATCATGAAATCCATGATAAGCCAAATGGGGTCTAAACATCCTTTATCTCTTTGTGGCAGTAGCAGCACCGTGATTTAAAGCCTATTGCACTTATAGGTTTACAATGGCAGCAACGATTGCTATTTTTTTTTCTTAGTTCAGTCATGGCTGTAATACAGAATTTTGGATTTCAGGACAAATGGATACATTGAGTTTACAGAATTACTTTATAGCTTCTTGAATAGCTCCACCATGTTGAATTGGTTAATTAGCATTTAATTGGCCTATTTATGCTTTCATTATCATATTCTGCTGCTTACCTTTGTTTGATGGAGCTACACTAAGTGTAGAGCTGTTTAATGAATGCCAAATAGAATGTTATCGTGTGTATGGTGCACTTTGCCATTGTGCCATGTACATGAATGTTACATTTAGTATAACTGTTAAATAATCCAAGTCAGAGATAGCACAAGAAGGAGAGGAAAAAATAAGGACATGACAAAGTTACAAATAGTCAGATGGAATACTGAGGGATCCTCAAACCTCATAAAATGAAAAGAAAAACATGTAAAACTGAATAGGCTGAGAATATACATGAAGTACTATTGCAGGTGGCAAAGGTAATTATCAGGGAGGGGGAGACAATACTGAGCCCAGGGTACACCAAAGGGGAGTTCAACAATCAGGGTTGTGGAGGAAAAAGGGAAGTAGTGACACTATTCCAGAAAAAGGTTGCAACTAGTATCAGTAAGAGTAAAGAAGTGTGGGGGAAGAAGATGGGTAATCTAATGAAAGATCAGAGAGGTAAGACTGGACATAGGCAACATGAACATCTATAGACAATTTATTAAAACAATTAGCCAACCAGCAATATAAGCTTTGGCTCTAGATGATTGTTATTGTTGATGTGAAACCCGACCCCATGTGCACCAATGTGAAAAAAGGGGTTGTGGATGAATGAATTAAATTATCACTTAATACATAGGCACATATGCATTAACAGAAAATAAACCATATCACTGTGTTTTTATTTTCACACACTATACATTCCCTTTGTTTTCTTTATTTTTTTAACAATTATCATTTACTCCAACATTAGAAAAATTGTTCATTTCCTACTTTCTCTTCAATCTCACTCCTCCTCCCGAACATTATTTTGCATGTATTGATCCCACTAATTCCCTTTGTTTCTATGGAATTTGCTCATTCCCTTGAGATTTCAACTCTAATTCTTTACAATATTTAGTACTTTAGTTACAGTTTGTTTAGATTTTTGATGTCCATTTGGCAGACAGTAGCATTAAATGTACTAATGCCTGTGTCCCAGCTCAAAAGAATCATTTCCTCCGTTGCAACGATTTGCTCCTCCAACATTTTTACAGAGTACTATGCAGAGAACTTTTAAATCTGCTGACTTGTTACACTCTTAAGAAATATGTTCTGAGTTACTTTTCTCTTTCCTATCACTCCTCCAGAATTCACTATCTACCTGAGGAAGAATTTTCTGAAGTCTGCTTGGGTATACAAATACCAATGCAAATACTTCCAAGCATCCTAAGACATTCTGGACTTTATTGCATTTGATGCCTGGGAGCAGATAAGGAGACAAGGCACATAGATCATAAGGGAATAAGGAGGATAATTTTATAATAGACCAAGGAAAGATACCACCAGAAGATGAGAAGGTACCTAACTCCAGGCATGAGAAAGGGCAAATGTATGGATATCTGGATAGGAAGAAACCCACAGAAGTCAGAGTTTATATTAATAAAGAAAAGCATGACATGAGGCAGCAAACTGAACAGAATATTAGGAAAGGGAATCACTCTTCTCAGAGTAGAAATGATTGATATTTAGGAAAAGGCACACCTTAGATCACCCTGTGGTAGTACTCATATTAGAATCAAGAGAGACAAGGGTGAGTATGGCCTAGCCATAAATGAAGGGAGTTAGAGGCAAAATACAAAGTGAGAAATCTGACACATGAGACGAGAGGGATCAAATGAGGAATGGAAGAAAGGGAAGAAATATAAAAGAACTAATGTGCATGAATAACATATTTATAAGGAGGAAACTAACAAGAGCAAAGATAGGGTGGAGGTAAATGGAGGATAAAGCAGGCTGCCTAGAAGGAAAACTAACAGAAATCCAAAAAGAAATGTGAGAAATCAGTGGAAATGTGGGACAACTCAAGGTGCAGGACACAGCACAAGGATGCCACTGCAAAGCAAAATAACGATAGTAGTAGAAAGTGAGAAATGGAACTGGAAGATGTACTCATGTATAGTAGGGAAGGAAGTAGTGGAACAGCAAGGAAAAGAAAGGCAAGAAAGGGGGAGGGGGAAACAGAGAAGAGAGACAGAGGGTACCAGTCTAAGGACAGAGGAAGGAAAAACAACAAAAAAAGACAAACAAGTCAGGGAAAAGAGTCAAAGGATAGTTCAAAAAAATTAATAGGAACAAGAAGGGAGGGTGGATACAGAATGGAAATGGAAATGTACAGAAGTGTAATACAAAGTACAGTTGGAGAGGATCAATGCTGAAATATCTACAGATGAAAATAAGAAGGGAGTACATAAAATGAAAGGAAGGCAGATGGACCAGTAGGGTACCCAATCTGAAGAATACAGAAGAGTGAGCCAAACAGGATGAATATCAAACACAATGAGGAGAGTAAGAGTGGTATTACTCCCAAAGGAGGTGGAGGACAGGACAAAAGTAAGTAGCTGTAGACTCATTTCCCTAATAAATATAGACAATGGAATTCCCTACCTCCTATTAGTACTTCAACTGTCTCTGTTCATTATCCATTCACCATACCACCCTTTAGTCACCCTAAGTCAGCTACTCAAGTTTCTTAACAACCTTCTCATCAGTACTTCCTCTCCCCTCCATTCCTCACCTACACTGCTTTCCCTCACATTCTTCAACAACAATAACAGACCCAGGGACTTTCAAGTTGGCTACACACTGAATAACAGCTTAAATTCATCTCTGTCAGTGTGAAAACAGAAACTCAGAAAAGAGAGACAGTGAATTTGTTACTTTGGGTAAATTTTAGTCATTGGCTAGTACAAGCATTGCCTGGATGCCAGCAAAGAAGAAATTTAGAAAATCTGAAAGAAAATCAACCACAAAAACTGTCTGTGAAGAATCCTGCAGTTGTACAGTAAAAGCAGTCCAGTCTTCAGCTTTGGTGCAAAACATGACTTTCAGTAATCTAGAGAAAAAAATAAGTCATATATGCTCAGAGCTGATTACAATAAATAAAACTCTGTAGTATATCTTCCAACAAATATGAATTTTAAGTAGTCCATAGCAGATGGGTAAAAACAAACTGGATTTAATGACAAGATGAAATGTAGATAAGCGCTTTCGCAGTAAGCTTCAACAGATCTAACATGCAACTCAAAATTCATCAGTTAAAACAAAAAACAACCAATCAATTCAAAGTGCATCTAAACACATTACCTACCATGGTAACAATATAAAATAGCATTAAAAGAGAAAGTAAAAAATAAAATAAAAAACTAACATATACAAATATAGAATTACATACATAAAAGCTCCATGTATAAAAATTACAATGCATTCATTTATATCCCTATAACAATTCAAATACATATGATTAATTAAACAAAGCAATACGTACATTTCATTAATTTCTCAGGGGTCTAGCTCTTAGGGTGGGTTGTATTGCTAAACTATCATTCAGCCCTGGATCACAATGTGCTCTTAGTATAAAGATCCATTTAAGTTCTGTCTGATATGTCCTATTTGTAAGATCTCCCTTACTAATACTTTCATGAATTATCTCCAATACTTGAAACCTAAAAGTGTGTTCTATTCCACTATTTATCATATGTTTTGCTACTGCACTATAATTCATACCCCTGCATGCACAATGGAAATGGTCACAAATACGTTCATGCAAGCACCTATTTGTCTTGCCCACATAAAATAAGCAGCATCCATTACATAATGCTAAGTATACTAAATTCTTTGAATAACAATCAGCTAGGGGTAAGTGGGAAAACTTTTTACCATTACTAGGATGTATAAAGAAACCAGATTAGTCAATATAGGTGCAAAAAGAGCACCTGTTACATATTCTCATTCCATATTCCAGTCTCACTCTATCTAGTTGATTGGTTGCTTTGGGGTAGCACAACCTTTGTTTTAATGATTTCTTGTTTTTATACCCAAAGGACGGTCTAACACCCACTAGTTTCTGTATTTGTTGGTCTGTACATAGTACTGACCAATGTTTATAAATGATGTCCTTAATTTTCTTGTCATCACTAGAATAAGTTAGGCCAAAAATATGGTGCTTTCATCTCTATTCCTTCTCCTGTTTACTAATATATCATCATTCCTTTCATATGATGAAAACTGTGGTCTCCCACTTGTATTTCTACAGTGCCTAACATTTTCATGAACATTTTCAATTCTCTCTCATTATAGCCCCTAGAAGTAAAAATCAGTCTTCATCTTCAAAAGTCCTGTCTTAGAATCTTCATTGCTATCATGTAGGCAACTTGTTAGCAAACCTTGGCCTTTCAATGTATTTTTAAAAATATGCCGTGGATGCATGCTCGTACAGTGTACATATGTAGGTCTATAACAGTCTTTCCTATATAATTCAGTGTGAATAATATTATCTTCACTAAATTCAATTTAATATCCAAAAACTCAATGGATGTGTCAGAAGACTTTTGTGAAAACTTGAGGAAAGTGGTGCTCGAGTTCAAATCAAGAACATATTGTTCTAATTCAGTGATGGTGCCCCCTCCAATACAGGAAGAGGTCATCTATGAAATGATGATAGAATAAAACATGCTTTCTATATGAATCTTGCTTATCCATGACCTCCTCTTCCCAGGCCAGCATAATCAGGTTGGCGTAGCTATTGGCACATGAAGTGCCCATAGCTATGTCAGAAACCTGTAAGTAATAATGATCGTCAAATGTAAATACATTGAAGTCAAGCACCATCTCCATCAAGAGGCAGAAAAAATCTATATGTCTGTTGTCATATATCTGTCTCTTAAGAAGTACCTGCTTCACCATCTCAATCCCTTCAGTGTTGGGTATGCAAGTGAAGAATGAAGCCACATCCAAAGTGACAAAATATCCCGATCTATAATCTCTATCATTACTAACAAACTCATAAAAATCATGCAAAAAATGTTTACTATCTGTCAATACTGAACTACAAGTTACAAGTATAGGCTTTAACTGTTTATCAAGATAAACTAATAGTGGCTCAGTTGCCCAACCTGCTCCGGACACAGTGGGTTGGAATGGAGGTTCAGGGGGGTTTTATGAACCTTGGATAGTCCATTCAGACTTGGTAACTTAGGATATTCAACAATAAAGTAGCTAAGCATTCTGTAGTATATCAACTCAAATAACAAAAAGTTGGAAAACATGGAAGAAGCTTTAAACAGATATGCAGATGAGCTGATAAAAATTGCAAAATTCAGATATCAAAATTAAGAAAAGACTAGCTGAGTATGAGACTGGGCAAGAAGATATTTTCAAAAAAATGGTAAAATTAGAGGATAGAGAACATGTAGAAAAACTGAGATTTTCTGCTGTACCAGAGAAACTGGAAGAAACAGACTAGATAAAAAGTGACTGAAATGATATTCCACAGCAGTTGTTGTTAATTGAAAGGGCACATCATGTGTATGCTCCAACCTGCCCTTGGGAAAGTAGCCAAGACCTCCAATAGAAAAGCTGCAGTCCTACCAGCAGAAAAAGTTTATTATGACAAAACTGTGGCAAGTACTTAAAGTTGTAGATGGTAGAGTGTTTGTGGAAAATGATTACTCAGTGTACACCAGGCAGAAAAGGAGCAAATTTATTCCAGAAATCAGGAGATGCTAACAGACAGGTGTGAGATTCAAGCTGCTGTATCCACTATCTTCACAAATTTTTTTTTCCTGGAGCATCAAAGCCATTTTTTAATGTAGGACATGCAAAGGAGGAAATATAAAAGTTTATCCAACAAAATGTGAGCTATGAAATGGGGGAGGGGGCTGTATTTTTTATCCTTCCAATATTAAAGCTCATAGAGAGAATATGCCAGTGAAACATTTTCCAATATTCAAAAGAAAAGTGCTTGAATGACAGAGAAAAGCAAGGAGATGACTAGAAGAAACACAAGTGCATTGGAAATGAACCAGAGACTGCAGTTAGGAGGTAGAGATCAACAGGAAGAAAGCAAGCAACTTGAAAATTAATAAATAAATGTGGGACTACAAAGTATCAACCACATTTGTGAAATACTGCAGAACAAGACAACCTGGAAATATTGGAATTTTTTGCTTTACTAACCTTGTAGCATATGCCCTACTTCATGTCAATAATGTTTTAAAGAACATTAAGGAGAAGGAAAGAGGAAGAGGAAGGAAAGGGATAACTGCAAATAAAACAGTTTTTGCTTAACAATAAAGCATGACATATACTGCATGTTAATAGTAAAGCATCTCCAGTTGCTTGTGTGTTATAGGGATAATAAAGTAAGTAGGTACACTCTTCTCTTCCTTCCTTCCTTCCTATTTAGTCTCAAGAATGTAGGCACTATAATGTAAAAAGAAAAAAAAACCTGGGCAAAAGCATATGTAACATAATAGGCTATAATCTTGAGTTATTGAGGTGAGGGACTCGTAAAAGTACACAGATCATGATATATGTAAAATTGATATGCTTTTTCTTACTTTTGCATAAGGGAATGACTAGATTAAGGCCACTGGCTTGACCTACTACATGTTTTAAGTGGAAGCAAGTTAAAAGAATACTGAATGTAATGAAAAACCTTATTTTAGCAAACAAATGTTCATACTGCAACACAAGAAGTTTGTAGCTGAATGCAACTGTGTATCTGATTCTCATGTTTCCATGGAGACAAGCTGATAAAAAGGGCAATAAAAACAGAATACTTTTTTCATTCAATAGCTAGGAGATAATAATCCTCAAAAATTATGTTAAAAGCACCAGCGATCACTTGAAACAAAAGTCCAAGGTTCCCAAGGAAGCAGGAAACAAGCACTTTTATAAAACACGATTTATTACACATACGCGTATTCTGAGGCACATTAACAGTAATTAAATTGTTGTTTAAAGTTGGTGTTATTCACAGACACTTTTTGTGGTTCTTAGAGCAGCAGTCATCATTCACAGTTCACATCTGATGAAGTAAACCAAACAAAAATGTATAGGCTGAGATTTCAGAAACGCTAATGTGTATTGGGATTTATATGTGCTGTGGTTTTGTGTAATAAATTGTGTTTTTTAAAAGTGCTTGTTTCCTGCTTCCTTGGGCACCTTAGCTAGGAGATATTTTTTTTTAAAACATTCAAGTTGTTTTTGATATTTGATATTTGGGAAAGGAATAACGATAAGATGAAAACAGACATCACTTAGTGTAAGTAGAAGCACAGGCTGTAGCATACATCTAGTGTGGATAGCTTTAATTATAGGTTAGCTAAAGCCTGTGAAGGTAGCTGTCAATTTGGGACAGTTGTTCCTATTAGAATGGTTAAACTTCATTCATTCATTCTTAAGACAGAAGTGGCAAACTTCAGGACACCCATGCAGATGGACAATAGAGGTATGACTTCTGAATCCTACACAAATGCACTTACACGAGTGCATGGATCGTGCTATCCCTAACAGAATCAAGATGCTATCTTCCAAGAAAAGGAAGCCAATCTGGTGGTCTTCTGCCATAAACAAACTCTACAACAGAAGAAAGAAACTGTTGCAAAAAAAGAGTAAAATCCCACGATTGGAGGAACTCCCTGGTCAGCCTCAGTAAGAATCTGAGATCCCTCATAAAATCCTCCAAAGCTAGTTATGAAAACAAAATTGCCACTGATTCTAAAGACAACCACAAAGCATTCTATAGCTATGTCAAGAATCTCAATGGCAACACTCAGATCTGCTCTGAGTTACAGCACAATGACACTAAATATACCGAACCAACTGATATTGCCAACATCCTGGCATATAGGTTCAGTGCTAACTTTACCCCCATCTAACCCCCTAAAGAGCCCATCTATATACTGGAAGAATGCAAAGTTCCTGTAATCATGGCTGCACAGGTAAAAACCTCACTCTCCAAAGCCAAGAACACAGCATCCATGGGACCTGACAACATCCCAGGCTGCCTTCTACATGAACTACAGAATGAACTGACACCCCACCTAAGTACCATGTTCAATTATAGCCTCACCTCAGGCTTTGCACCCATTGAATGGCGCAC
Source organism: Protopterus annectens (assembly GCF_019279795.1). Classification (NCBI taxonomy): domain Eukaryota; kingdom Metazoa; phylum Chordata; order Ceratodontiformes; family Protopteridae; genus Protopterus; species Protopterus annectens. The sequence goes on along the minus strand of NC_056733.1, from coordinate 460,992,154 downwards.
CACGGCAGTTATCCCACTCTACAAAGGGGGGACCACAGCAGACCCCGGGAACTACCACCCCATTAGCCTGACGAGCCTCATCTGCAAGGCCATGGAACGTATCATCATGGAACTCATAAACAAAGACATTGGAGATCTCCAAACTCTGGACCCCACACAGTTTAGGTTTGTAAAAGGCAGATCATGTCTCCTAAACCTGATAGACTTCTTTGAAGTAGTCACCAAAGCCATAGTTGAGGGTAAGGTGGTTCCCACAGCCTATCTAGATCTCACCAAGGTGTTCTACACCATCCCCCACTCTGGAATTATAGATAAACTCACTAAACTAGGTATAAATCCCTATGTCACAAGATGGGTTGCCAACTGGCTTACTGACAGAACCCACACTGTGAAAGTAGCAGACTCCAAATCAGACTTCAGACCAGTGACAAGTGGAGTACCACAGGGTTCAGTCCTGGGTCCTCTCCTGTTTGGTATCTACTTCTCTTAAGTACAGACTAACACAGAAGGTCTTTGGATAACTAAATTCGCAGATGACTGCAAACTAGGAGCCATAATTGAAACTCCTAACAATGTGGACATCCTACAAAGGGCCTCACTGAGACAGATATCTGGTGTCAAAGATATGGTCTCAAGCTCAATGCCAAAAAGTGCATTGTCATCCCCTTTGGTAAAAACTCTGTACCCATGAACTACCACATAGGCGGTAGTCTACTTAACACCGAAAGTGTGATAAGAGACCTTGGGACACAGGTGGACAGTAGTCACTCCTTTGATAATCACATCGCCACAGTGGTCAGGAAATCCTTCTACGTGGCACACCTCATCACAAAAAGTTTCTCATCCAGAAAAAAAAGAGGTCATTGTTCCCCATCTACTCATCACTCATTAGACCCATTATAGAGTACAACACCCCTTTTGGTATGTACCTCACAAGACATCTACAACAACTGGAAAGGCCACAAAAATACCTCACAAAGAGGATTACTGGCCTCAAACAGATGCCTTACGCAGACCGTCTCAAAAAACCCCAGCTTTACTCCATCACATATTGCCTACTCAGAGGTGATCTCTGCCTAACATACAAAGCTATGTCAAACCCAGAGCTGTTGGACATGCTCCACTTAAAGAAATCCCAATCCCTCTGAGCTACATGCTCAAGGGACCTAAACCTTGTCACCACAATAAACAGAACATGCTGAAGGGATATATTCCTGTCCCAGAGACTTTCCATACTCTGGAACAGACTACCTATCTATGTCAAACAGAGCTCCTCATTAGCACTCTTCAAGAAAAATCTTGATGATTGGATGGGTAATAGGAAATTCATGCCAGGGATCACTTCTGTGGTTCTGCTTGACAGGGGCACAGGAAAATAATTTTCTTGGGTGGCGAAAGTCAGGGTACCTTTTTGGCTAGGCTTGTATAGGCCCTAGGGCCAATAGCCTGGTATCTACCTATGAACCTATGGAACCTATGAATGGTAAATGAAGTGAGTAGTGGGAAGCTGCTTCATAAGTAAAGTAAGCGAGTGGAGGTATGGATGCTGCTTACTGGGTCAGGATGAGCAAGGTCACAGTGTCCTGATTAACATAACATTGATGTTTTTTGTTGTGATTAAAATCAGCTGTCCTATGTTTCAGTTGTAATTAATAAATATTTGTTAATAAAGATATGTTTATGAAGTTTAATAAAGGTATTCAAACGTCATTTGGTGTGATGTGTTTATTGAAGGGGACCAGGACAAACTGTGTAATATTTAAATTGAACACTGTACAGTGGTGACAGCATCTAAAATATGCCTTGTGCAAAAGAAATGACAATGGTGAATATAACTCACACCCAGAGACAAAACTATCTGACCAACAAATATAATTTCTATCTGTTCCCTGGCAACTAGTGAGGCAGTTCTATTATTCTCTATGGATAAAATATTATACTGAAGTTTTTGACATCAGTGGAAAACCATTCAATAGGGATGCTCACTCTTAAACTGTTTACATTTAAGGAAGCAAAACTAATTTTATTTCAGTGGCTTGGTACAATTGCCTCCTATCAGCATGGTTCTGCCCAAATATGAAACCTATATATCTCACTGAGATTCTGTCCCCTCACCAACTTCCTGGTAGTAATTAGGGTTACTCATCTCCATAGATACAAAGATCATCATGCTGACTTTCAGGGGTTGAAATACTAATTTCCATTTCCCTTTTCAGGATAAGGGGGTGTTGAACTGGCATGTAGCCTTACTAGAAATTAATAAGCAGACCACTTGTAGAATGGGAGGGGCAGAAGGTTCAGAAAAAGGTGCAGGTAAATGTATATCAGGTGAATAAATAAGAGGCATAGTTAAAGAAATGACTGGTTCATGTGGATTCACAGGAGATGGTTGAGGAATACAGACAATAGATACAGAAACAGTAGCAGGTGGCTAACTGCTGTATGATGTCTGCTTCACTACACATAGACAGAGGTATTCTGACTATGTTCTCTGCATTGTGTGCATTTCGTTTTAGGACAGGCATAGTGCAGGCTTGAAAGGCATATCTGTAAATGCCTCTACAGTTGTAAATATTAATCATATTTTGTAAGTGTACTAAATGGCTACTGACCACGTTTAAGTCCACCCATACTTTTAAACTACTCATTCAAATATCTCCAGAGTCAGTTAGGGTTTTACTTTCATGTACAGCCTCACAGTGTTCCGATAGATATGAATGAATGTTTTCAGCATCAATCACACTAGTCTGAAACTGCAGGTATGACATCTTCTGGTCTCTGAACTAAAGTCTTAAACACTGAAGCCATTCCAGGAGAAGATGTTTATTTGGTGATAAACTTCTCCCAAAAATCTGGATACAAGGTGCCCAGTCTTGAATCTGATATCACCAAATTATTTCAGAACGAATTTAAATGACAGTTCATATGTCAGAAGGTATAAATCACAGAAGGTGGATTTGAAAGTCCCCACTGAAGTATCTGTCCAAATATTCTAAGGATTTCCATAGAAGACATACATGAGGCATCTTTCTCTGCAGGGCAACACATTGTTATTGTCATTCATCTTTAAAGGACTGGCTTTCAGCTGTCCAGAATGTGTATATATATATATATATATATATATATATATATATATGTATATATATATATATATATATATATATATATATATATATATATATATATATATATATATATATATATATATATATATATATATATATATATATATATATATATATATATATTTGGTCTGTTCCTCATAAATGTTATGATTGTTTAGCATATCACTGAAGTCACTAAATGACATACATTTGAGTTTGAGACTTTGTATCATTCAGAAAATACAAGCTAACACAAAATCTATCATTCTAACAACTTTCTACATTTATACAAGCAATATTTACATTTTGTCCTTGATTTGGAGCTTTGGTTCCACCCCCCACATTATTTTTAGCTTTGTCCAGGTTTCTTGCACTTAGAGGTTGAGAGGTATGCTTCTAGGGCCACAACAGCATAATTCTGAGGCAGCTGAAATCGTGGTGGAATAACTGAAATGAATGGAAAGCTGTGTAACCCACAGCCTTGGGTTACAGCAGCCTTGGAGGGAGATAACATTGCTGAAGATGTCACAGCAGCAGCACCTCAAGACGAGCATTGTAACCTATGACAACATCCATCTTGCTAGTTCTCTGTTTATTGAAGATGCAGCTGTTCTACTAGCACAGAGTTCAGAAGAAGACAGAGGTAAAACAGCAGTCTGAGTCTTTGAAGTAAAGATGCCTGATATGATGCCCCTGGGAGAGATTTTCAGTAGACAAGTCAGTAGCATCCATAATTTGTCACCAGCCCTTTCCAAACATACTATCCTTGTACAATTCATGAAATATTTCAACCACCACAGAATCCCATAAACCTCCAAGTAGAAAGGTTCTTCTCATAATAGTAACAAAAACATTTTTTTCTGAAATGCTGAAAGTGTATTAAGTATAAAAATAACAAGAACAACAACAACAACAAAAAACAACAAAAACAATGACAATCAATAAAGTAGAATAGTGGAAAACAAACAAAAAAATAAGTCCTCAGAAAATATTTTCAGCAGTGAAAATATGCCACAACTCCAAAAATGAAAGAATGGAAAGATGAGATTATCTTTGACAAAGTATATATGACTAGTACATGATGTGTGTAATGTTATGTACAGATGCCATTACATTCCCCAACATCTAGACTACAGCCAGATAATAAGCTGATGCAACAAAAGTGCAGAGTTTAAGAAGGTATGCTAGAAAAGGCCTTTGCAATTGCATAACCAATTGTACCCTGTTATGCCTAGGATAATCTTATCATAAAAGTCTTCCAGGGACAGAATGAAAGCTGGGTAGTACCTGTATTTAAGGACACTTCAGACAATGAACTTTGATGGCAGTGGTGAAGGACTAAAGACCCAAAGCCAACAATTCTGGTTTACCAAAAGTGGGGGATGGTTTCCTGAATCCCACAAGCAGTTAAAGTGCAAAGCTGGTCTGATATGGCTTTTCAGTATGGAAAACTCTTACATGGTAGACACTGTATGGAGAGATGTCACTCAACTTAGGCACAGCCTTCACTCTGGCAAATCTTTACCTGATACTGACAATAGCAGCTAAGGGTAAGTTTGTCCAGTGGTCAGTGATACAATGTGCAGACATGAGATGGTTATACGAGGTATGACTGTCTGCTTGAATAGCCAGAAGTTTCACCTTCCAAGTATTTAAATAATGATTATAGCCCTAGAAAAAGCTTGTGATCTTACACAACTTCCTCTTAATCCATAAAAGGTTTCACATAAGGTGCAATAACTGGAAAATGAAAAAGAACATAAAAGGGAAGGCAGGAAAATAAAGCACAATTACAAAATAAAAAAAATAGGTGCGAGGAAGCTAAAAAAAAAAACTGGGAGTATGAAGTCCATTCCACCATTGCTAACTCAAATATAAAAAAAAAAAAACATTTAACAGGAGAGAATAAAATAACCCCCCCTAAGAAGAAGAAGGAAAAGGTGAGACCCAAAAGGGAAAAATCTAAAGAAGTTAGCAGGCAATAAACTCTCCCAAAATACAGCAACAAGAACAGCGTAAAGTCAAAAATTCACTTCTTAAAGGAAACATGAAATGGCTTTCAAACTAAGACCAGCTTAAAGAAAAATACTAATTTCTTAGAGGAAACATGGAATTATGCTCAAACTAAGAACAGCATAAAGAAGAAAACTCACTTCTTAAAGGAAACATGGAATGGCTTCCAAACTAAGAACAGCTTAAAGAAAAATACTAATTTCTTAAAGAAAATGTGGAATTGTGTACAAAGAACAGAATAAAGAAGAAAACTCACTTCTTTAAGGAAACATGGAATGGCTTCCTAACCTGTGAAAGTGCTTTGACTTCGGTTATCTTGACATCCCACCCCTTATCACCAAAAAGGATTCCCAAGGGCATAAAGGCAGAAATTAAAAACATAATACCATCCAGTGAACTTAGAGATGTTCAGCCAAAGATCTGCATAGACTATGGTAGACTGATCACATCTCAAAATTGTCAACAAAGCTGTCCAGTCCCTGGCCAATAGGACAACATTACTGGCATAAAAATCATGACTGTGAGCATGATATTGTCATTCCTTTCAATAAGTACAGTAGGATATTTTACATCCACCTGAGGTACCACCAACTTAGGCAGATAGGGAATTAGCTTAACAACTCATCCAAAGGACACCACATGCAGACGTGCAACATCCCCCTAAAATTGCAATGCTTACTGCTGAGACACTGATACACTGCTCATGACCAGTGCAAAAGTGACTAGTATCTTAGCATTAAAACACAGGGCATTAACCAACTGTTTACTATGAAATCATGCAGGCAATATAATATATGGATGGACACAAAGATGAGAAGAAGAGACACAATCCATAGGAACGCAAGAGTGTCCGCATGGCTTCGAAGGACAATGGTGTCAAAGGCCTTATAAATGTTGCAAGCAAGCAAGAAATCTAATTACTCCTCAGTACTCTGTTCAAATAGAGCCAACTAGTTCCTTCAACAGCAATAAAGTTGTGCTACATCCATGCCTGGCACCCCATATACCTCAGGCTCCAGGATGTCAGCCAGAAGTTGTTTGACTTTGACATGGACTTGTAACAGCTTTGTTAAAATATGAGAATCAGTGTTACACAATATAAGAACCCACCAATTGGTTTGTAAGTGTTTATCTTTACCCTTGCATATGTAACACAGCCCAGTGATTACAGTACTATTACTGAGTGAACTGGAAAAATATCACTGATTTAAAACCAACAACAACAAACATTTCTTCTCTTCATTGGTTAGAGAACGGTGAAAGCAGCCCACACCATTAGGACCAGGAGTACTGCCATGGTAGCTATCCCTAGGGCAACATCAAGTTCTGCTATCATAGGGGCACAGACCAGGAAATGCACTTTACATAGGTTCATAGGTTCATAGGTAGGTACTAGGCTATTGGCCCTAGGGCCTATATAAGCCTAGCCAAAAAGGTACCCTGGCTTTCACCACCCAAGAACATTTTTTTCCTGTGCCCTTTTCGAGCAGAGCCACAGAGGTGATCACTGGGGTGAATTTCCTATTTCCCATCCAATCAACACGATTTTTCTTGAAGAGTGCTAATGAGGAGCTTTGTTTTCCTGGAGACAAACCTTATACTGACCAGGCCTCAGGTAGGGTAATCAAGGAAGCATTCACATTATACTGAGCAATAACATGCCATGCTCCAAGGTAGAGAAAGAAGAATGAAGAATATATGAAATACCTGCAAGACAGGCAAATAATGTAGACTTTCACTTCACAAAATTACACAAGAAAGTGTTAATGCATTTCTTCCTGCCCTGCATGACAAAGCTCTGTCTATGGAGGAAATCTTAAACCTTTCGCAAGTGTCCTGTGCAATGAGTAGCACTAAGGACCCTTGTGAGGGGCACTGAATTAGACATTAAAGTCCTAGCAATTATACCTGGTAGCAGAATGGCATAAAAACACTGCTGTGAGATAGTCCTACTAAAACTTGATTTTGTAACCACCTACTGTACAGACTGGAGGGCTCAAATCACCTTATTTCTCTGGGTGTGATGGTCTTGATGATCTTAAGGATAGAACCATTATCACTGAAGGTGATCCAAAGGAGAACATGGTCTGGGAACAATGTACTAATGGTCTAAGAAGCAACTTCATTTAAGGAAGGGTAATTGACAAAACAAATCTTTGTCTGAAACAGTACTCTTTGTTTAGCCAAAAGGATGGAAGGCACTAGTTTTATTATCTATTAAATTACACAATACTTATACACAGATCAGTCATGTGACTCTTTTATACTTTAATATCTCCATCCTTTTACATTCTAATTCTTCTTGAACTTAACTTCTAAACAACTTTCTAAAATCCCTAAAATATGTCAATCATCATCCTTAAATGCTCTTTACTTCCTATGCTTTCCTGTTCTTCTACCATCATCAAACGTATCCTCTAGCCTACTACGACAAACAAGAAGATATTCCATAGATGGAAAAATATGCAGATGTATAAATAATATTGACTAATCTTTACTCAATCTGTAGGATTCAATAAACTCTGTGTAGGTTTCTTGCGAAGCCTACATGAAGTTTTCATGTTTACGAGGTGAGCAGCAGTCTTGATTACACATTCATGCAGTGTACTGTGTTTAAACATAAGCAAGCATGATTTCATTGCTGGCAACAGTGCTGCCAACCAAGAAACTGATTAAAGCAACATGAATAGCAAACATCTTTACAGCAGACCAAATTAGGTTAGCAGGATTGTGCTGAATGCCACAATGATTACCAGGGTTTATCGTATAGTAATGTATATAGTCCAAACACAGTACAGGACAGCATATACAGTGCAGAGTATTCTGAAATCCTATTCCAGAAATTCTGTACAAAAGCTGTGTAAATTATCTGTAAGGGTACATTGACTGCTATTTAAAATAAACAGTCAGGGGAAGTGTGTGCATTGAATAGGGACACACAGATGAATTGTAGGAATGAACACAGAGAAAGAGGACAGGTGAAACATCGTAATATACAGCAGATGAGGGCATGTAAATGGAAGATAATTGTAGTAGGAACATTAATCACATATCAGCATGGTACAGTATGGACTACACAGTGAAACTGCATATTATGTGATTGTCAGACAAAGTGACATAACAATGGAGAAGATGCCTGTGAGATAAACATTCTTAGATGAACAATGGACATCTATCACAGATGTTATACACAACTGGGGTTGGGTGCATATTGTGAAGTCGTGCAAACTGATTTGCCTGAATATTAGTGTAATGTCAGCAGAGGTCTCCAACAAGTGAACATAGTTACAGGCTCACGGACAACAGTAAAAGAATCGCACACAATAATGGACAATATCAGAATAATACCATGATTAATCCCATGTCTCTGACACAACGTATGAGATTCTGAGTGATCATAGATGGTTCTGCATGAACACATTTATAAAACTAGTATGACATGTCAGCCATCTATGCGGGTAATCAAGTACACCATCCTGACACTGTAAAATCTGCTGGAGGTGTTAGAAGGAACACTGCTATACCTGTATGTGACATTATGGCTAGTTGACTGGTGTGCATAGTGTATATATATATATATATATATATATATATATATATATATATATATATGTGTGTGTGTGTGTGTGTGTGTGTGTGTGTATATATATATATATATATATATATATATATATATATATATATATATATATAGAGCACAATCCACACTATCAGGAATGTAACCCATGCCATCAATGTTGTCAAACAGCTATATATGTACTGTGTATATCACCGTAACAGGTATCACACATGCATCTGGTGCAACACCTTGATGGGTGTTCCGCACCATCAGACAGTAATGTTTATGCAACAAAAAAAGAATACTTAAGTATGGCCAGTAAGAGGTATGACAGCTCACTGTGGCATAGGTGTTACACTTCAATTACACATCACTGGAAGATGTGTTGGGAGGTACATGAAGGAGGGTGCATTGTATTCAGTTATTAGTGTGATGAAGGCTGTAAACTGTGGGGGTGTTACAGCCTTTGATGCGGATGTCAAGCACATATTCAGTAGTTGTGTTACATACAAGGGAGTAGTCACCACTGTGGCCACATGCTGGTGGATGCTCCACATACCATCTATCCCAGTACACAGTTCAAATACCAATTGGTCTGCTTATAGGATGTGATGCCTACATTATCCTTGGGTTGTACATTTTTTTTTTGTAATGCAACATATTCCCCCATGTTTTGTTTAATCTCATGTGTTGTAATGGCTGTGACAGCAATCTTTGGTGTTTGTTGATAATGCTGTATTACACTAATATCATAGCTGGAGTCGATGATTGCCCAGAATCTGTAGTCCTCCAGACAGCTGTTTGGATACAGTATGTGCATATCATTTTTCACATCTGGGACTTAAACAGTGGCCAGAAAAGGTCCTAACAGACAGCCCTGATGTATGGACCTGATCACTGGACCTGAGATATAGGTCACTTCACACATTTCAAGATATTTACATGCCACGTATGTGATCCAGTGATCTACCCACTTGGTGATATAGGTGTTTATGGCCACATCTGACAGTGCTGAATAAATACCTCAGTGTGGATTTATGTCAAATGCCTTGGCCTGGTCAAATTCCACAGGATGATAATGTTTATATCATGCATGCCCTCGATGACCTCTTTGAGGACATCTAACAGATGTAACAGACATGGATGTAGCATTAATAACTCACACATGTGTGTTGTACACAGCTGGGATATTACTCTTGTCCATTTAGAAAAAGTCCATGATGACATTTTGGTCTAACTCAGAGATGAGGAGAGTCAGAATGTGTCTATACATGCAGGCTTCAGATGCTGCTCCCCCCAACTCAGATGGATGCATGTTGATGTACACTCTTCTATGGGAAAATAGTCTGTGTGGAGGGTGTGTTGAAGTGTGTACCCAACTGTGTCAGATAGGTATATGTTTTGAGTCACGTGATCTGTGATGTCACAGCCCATTGATTTTGTGTGAAAGGCCTGGATGGAGGTGAGACAGTGCATACTGCTTATCTTGATCTGACCTGTGGTTTGGACACAATCCTCCACTCAGGTATCTTTGAGAAACTCTCCCAGCCGAGGATTAATCCTTATGCCACTAGATGGTTAACCAATTGGCTCACTAACAGAATGCATACTATGAAAGTTGGTGAATCAATCTCTACCAGTAGACCTGTCATAACTGGCATATCCCAGGGATTTGTACTTGGCCTTTTACTTTTACTTTTAGATATAAACATACACACACACACACACACACACCACCAAGTTGACTGCAGTGAGAACCCTTACCTATGCAAGTACAAAGACTACAAAACTCTGTACTTTATGCAAGTGCCATGGTATAAGTCTGACTTTTACAAGCCTGCAGGGCAACTTATAGTGGATGTCATCAGCACTGGATGTTGCAGAGAAGATGTTGGGAGGTTTGCATGAAATAGATGTCTAGGCATATACAAGTCTCAAAATATTGACAAGCAATGGGATTGGAGTGGTTACTGTTGGCTATACCCTTAAGCTCCTCTGACTAGATAGACACACACACCTCCCAGTTGACTGTAATGAAAACAGAACCTTACCTATCTAAGTACAAAGATGGGAAAACTCAGTATTTTATGCAAGTGCTATGGCACAGATTTGACTTTTACAAGGCTGCAGGGCAACATATAGTCGATGACATCAGCACTGGATGTTGAAGAGAAGATGTGAGGAGGCCTGCATGAAATGGATATGTAGCATATCTCTCAACTGTACAGATTTTTACAGAATGTCCAGATTTTTGCCTCATATTTTTGGTTATTTTTTTTATAAAATTGTGGTTTTCTGGCAAATTAGTGGCAAATCATTGAAGACTAACGTAAGAAAATAATGACAGACATTTGAGTTTCAGACTTCAAACCCTTTAGAAAAATCATGCTAATGCAAAACCTGTTATTCTATCAACTTTCTATGTTTGTAAGAGCAATATTTAAAAATTGTCCCTATTTTTGGGCCTTTGTGCCACTTTTATTAATGGATTTGTCCAAATTTCTTGCTCTAAGAAGTTGAGAGGTATGATATGTAGGCATGTGCAAGTGTCAAAATATTGGCAATCCATGAGACTGGACTGATGACTGTTGGATACACACTTATACTTTTCTGACTAGATAGACACACGCATATGCCTCCCAGTTGACTCTCGTGTGAACAGAACCCCTGCCTATCTAAGTGAACAGACCAGAGTACTCTGTACTTTATGCAAGTGCCACAGCACAAGTCTGAATTTTACATAGCTGTAGGACAACTTATAGTGGATGACATCAGCACTGGATGTTGGAGAGAAGATGTTGAGAGGCCTGCGTGAATTGGATGTGAAGGCATGTTCAACTGTCAAGATATTTCAAGTCCTGAATGTTACCAGATTGATAGGTGTGCATTGTGTAGTATTGGATGGTTATGTTCCAGTGTGCAGGTATACTTTATCTTTTACAAACTTTATGCAAACAGGTGTCTACATTACTACAAATACTGGAAAATCTGAATGTGTATTGTCATTTTAAAGATGTGCATGATATATAACATAACATCTGTTATTAATTTATGTAGTGTAGTTGATATATTTGTGAACAAGTCTTGAGACACCAGGGTTGCAGTGCATTGGGAGGTAACAGAAGGCTGCATTCTAAATATGTGACATTTTCTTAGAGGGGACCTTCATTTTTTTTTCTGTTTCCACATGTAGTTTCATGTCATAAACACTAACAGTAAACAAAAGTAATACATGCTGTTGTCCACTTTGCATAGCACACCACAGAGCATCAGGTTTGCATGATAGTTGGCAAAGTGTTTGCGCATGTAAGATAGACATTTCTACTGCTTTCCCTGTTTATGCGTAATTAAGCAGTGAGCAAATACAAGGCCAATTGCTAAAATTATGAGAGTTAGTATTGAGTAGATGAAACACACATGTTGATTAGCCTACTCTGTGGTAACAGGTGTAAATGCATTGACAAATTTCTTTTTCAGCCCAGATGATATGGGATTCAAATCCAGGTGTAAATAATACTTTTGAATAAGTAGTTATAATGCAGTAAAATAATACTTTACACTACCTTCACCATGTGTTACTGTGTGTTGACATAGTGCAGCGTGTTTAAGCAGCATTGTGTAGAGGTAACTGCACCAAGAAAGAGCCATTCACTGTCGCTTGGCATTGGTATGCAATGCCAAACTCTGCACAAACACAGAGGCCAAAAAGTGAAGGGGTCCATTGGGTTTTTTGGTACTTATGTGTGTTGTGTGTGATACTAATTTATGACCAGATTATAGGTGTTAAAATGGGATAGATAGGAAAGTGGTAAAATGGGGGTAATCAGGGGAAAGAACAAAGGGAAAGCAATATAAGAATGATCAGGAGGCAGGTAGGAAAGAACCATAGCTATCCATTTTTTCAACAGTGTAAAATGATAATATGTACAGAATATTAACTGAATTTGGTTGGTCACATCCACAAAGAGGGGTGACAACAATGCAATCATGTTGTATAGCTAATTGGACTAATTCAAGTGTGTCAAGAAGACACATGTGTGAAACAGAGAGCTATGTATGGACTGATCATTTTTTTGTGGGAGAGGTACCCATTTTTGTTTTTTACTTCAGTAAGACAGGAATGCCGGTTATGGGATGTTGGTATTTCTGGGTGAGGTAAGTTGGGTAAGTGAGGAAGCAAATGTAAGCAAACAGAAAAAACAAGACAAGACACAGGGATAGTGAGGGACACAAAAGTTTGGGGGACACCATGATTGGGGTGAGGCAGGGGACAACGCAAGCTCATGCCCATCAAACATGGGGACAGCGAGAATCTAGTCCTCACCTGCATAACTGTCATCACTTTCCCCTTACTCCACTGGCTTCTGGAATTGTTGAGATCTTCTCCTCTTATGGACCATGAGGGAGAGCAGTCTCTCCATCCGGTGTAGGTGTACACTAGTGGTGCAGTGCATGACCCTACACACTGACCCTGGCATCTCCTAGAAGATGATGAAATCCCCACCTTTGCCAGTACTCTCAGAGGACACCACAGCACCAGCTGTAAGGGTAGTGCTAACTGAGAGCACATGTAGCACAGAGGCATCTGAGGCAGCACTGCCAGATTGGGTCCCAGATGTGCTGGGCATTGGTGCTGGAGCCAGTGGAGTGGGGCAGGCTGAACCACTGATGTTGACCTACCTCACTGTGCTGTGAAGCATTTAGTGACTTGTTACAGATGGATGACATGGAGACATTTGGATGACATGTAATAGAAAAAAAAAGAGAGAAGGGTTGGGGTGAGAGGGAAAAAAAAGAGAGAAAGTAGTACCATCATATGTGGCATACAATACATTATCACAATTATACAACTATTTTATCTGAAGCATAATATTTAAGTATATTTAAGTATATGTCCTAACAACTACAAACTATAATTACGGACTGTTCAAAGTAATCCTTGCAATGTGGATATATTGCACATATTCTTGGTTCAGTTATACAGATTACAGTTAACAGCAGGGCATTTATGACACTTTATAGATTTTAATTTATGTAATATTATTAAAGAATTGCAGCATTGTATAGTTGTTACTTACATTATTTGGACACACAACCTCTGAGTACAGTCTTGCACTTGACTCCTAAAGTTGGTTTGTGCTATAAACTTATGCATGCATACTGGCTTTTACAGTTAGAATATGCATGCTTACTTTGCTATTACTGTATAAGAAACAGAAACATCTATCTTTAAGTTTTAAACCTACAATAATACTTCTCTTGTGCTGCATACATACCACTTGCTTCCATCAGTCTCTCCAGATGATCAGCATAAGCTTGCCTATTCAACTCACTTTCAAGATTAGCTCTGAAAAGATAAGAAAAGAACAGAAGAGCATTATGCATAACAGTCTTGCCTATATGTAGCTTTCTATGTATTATACATTCTGTTTATTAGCATACTTACACAACTGTGGGATGTCACTAGTTTGAAATTCATCTAACCAGTGGTTAAGTGTATCTCTCTTGCACCGTTTTAGGTCATTGAAGTGGTGCCTATATTGTTCTCCAGTGTGTGGGATGCTAATCACACTGGATACAGCCTTGAGCAGACTATTCCATATCTTGGACTTGTACTGGAAGCCAGAATAGTCCCTCTGCAGAAGCCTTTGGCTGTGGCACTTTACCAGGAGTCCAATAAATGTTCTGGACTCGTGAACACCTCATGTCTGTGCACTAAATTGGGCACCTTGCCCTCTAGCACCAGACATGTCTAATCTCAAAAGTAGAGCAAATACAAATAATGATTTACTGACAATTCTTGTTATGTTATTTACTAGTAGTGGGCAAACCCGAGAAACAATGCCAAGCACATTTGCACAATGTTAAGCAGAGAGCACCAGTGCCAAGCACAGAGGAAAGCAATTTTTGGAATTGGAACATTAATCTGACAGTTGACATTAGTTTGAGGGCTGTCTGCTGTTGTAACTGTTAGGTGATTTAGCTTTGCTGACATGCACTGAGGGCATGAATGTCCTGACCTGACACATGTTTGTTTGGCTTTATGCATTGTTAAATTTGACGTTTACAGTGTGATATCCAAACCTATGCATAATGGACAAAACATTTTCTTCCATAGTGGTGATTTATCATCTTTGCCACAGAAGAAGTGCTTCTCAGACTTAGTCATGAATCATTCATATATGCAAATGACAGATTAAGGTGTTAACCATGTATGTGTACAACCTGACAAGGTCCTTGCAAATTGATTCATTTGTGTATGTATCTTATTTAAGTGTGGAGGCCAACCAAGTCCAGATTGCAGAATTATACTTATAGAAACATAGTAGACAGTTTACCCTCAATCATACATCTGAACATTTAAAACACAGTAAGGGTGTCTTATCCCTCATACATATAATTCATATCCACTCCACAATTTATAATTATGTATAAAGCGTTATAAGTGATATTTAATATAATGTGAAATGGAACAACAGCAAAAATGTCTGGAATTACCTGTATTAAAATCAAGGACAAAGTATATGGCAGCCCTACACTTACACCTGTTGCCATAGGAATATTGAAATAATACTCATATAGTTTTCTTTTCATTACTATAAACTGGACTGTCACAACAGTAAAAATACGTTGCACTTCCTGTATTAGAATCCAGGACCATCTGTATTGCAGCCCCAGGCTTACACCTGCTGCTACAGAAAAGGTAATGTAACAGCTGTATAATTCCGTATTCATTTTTAAGCTCTGTGTCTTAACTATTATGCAAAGCTGCTTAGTATATTTGTGTGGTGCCCAACAGAATTACTAGAATGTATCGATCTTAAATTGTTTGTTGTCTGCATCCTGACTGCAGGTGTTCAATGGCTACAGGTGTTGGGGAAGCTTGCTAAATGTCAGCAACATCACCTAGTGGTGTTGTGCAATGGAAAGCAAAAAATGCAACAATGTATCATTTTGACCTTTATATTGTATATGCCCTGTCTGCAGGTATTCTGTTTGCTTCCTGTGTGGACCAGTAAGTAGTTCAGGTGTGTGCACTGCTTAGTGTCATGCAAATGAGATAAACACAGCTAAACCTGATATTGATTGTGATCCTCTGTTTCCCTTGTTTGTGCTATGCCACACAGCATACAAATGCTGGCATTTAAAAAAAAAACAAAAAAAGGTGAAAAAAAAGAAGGTGAGTTAGTGATTGCGTAGGTGTGAGGGAGCCAGGAGTACAGCAGTTAACGGTATCAGTTGGAGAGGTCAGAGAGAGCAGGAGTGAGGGGTATTCTTTAAGGAGGAAAGTTTAAACTGGGTTTCTTCAGTGACCATTCATTCTGCATTCCTACTGTAGCACAGTCGGTCACAACAGATAACTTAGAGTTTACTTAGGAAGCATTATAAGTTGGGGATAAAAGTGCAGGGGCTTTTGAACAAAAAAGACTGATCAAAACACATCAACATAAGGATGATGATAGCTCTCATAATTGTTGTCAACTCTCTAAATCATCTGTGGCCTCCGGGACTACTTTGCATTTATTGATATTGTACATTAACAAGCAAGGGGGGAACCAGGCCTTACTCTCTGTGCAGACCAGCCACGTTAGCCAGTGATATGGCTTTTCAGCACAATCTCACTCTACAGGCATCTTACATTCTTTTGGAGCAAAATTATGTGGCAGACCTCTTCTACAACATCAACAGAATGGTTTGAAGGGATAGGTATATTTTGCTGAGGATACAAGAGCCAGATTACCCATCCACATAAAACAGAGTTCATTATTGTCCATTTTCAAGTGCAGATTAGATCTATGGATGGGAAACAGAAAATATAGACCCATGACTGCCCCATGTACTACTAATGGACAGAGGCAGTTCCTAAATGCTTTATCCCATGCATGAGTCAGCTCAAAATTATGTATGATATGATCCCAGATATTCTCATTAGGGGTAATATATAATTATTAACCATGAGATGGGTAAGGTCAATTTGTAACAAAATGGGATAGGTTATTTGAAGCACAGAAAGGGAAACTGGCTAGGCTTAAAATGACCCACAAGGGTAGATAGCCTAGTACTTACCTATGAACCTATGAACCTATAAGGGAAAATTAAGTGAAACGAAGAAAATAAATCTATTAAACAACACTATGGTACACATGAAATATTTTTACACAGGTCTGGATTTGAACTCTCACTCCAATGAACCTTCAAAAAAGAGTAAGGGTGTCTTATTCCTCTTTGCCACACAAACAGCTTTGCAGCAGAGAACTAAAATCATGTGTGAGGGTATTAAATGACATTATGTACAGTTATCAGGAAATGAAGGGGAGGTTGGATGTTACTGAACAGAAAGTGTAAAATGTGTGCTGATTACTTACATTTAAAACATCGATACAAGTTATTCTCCACTTTGTAAGTCTAACCTGGCTGACACACCCACTGGAGGTAGGAGAGTCTGAATTGCTGTTGTGTTTAACCTCTCCCTATCAGTAATCATTCATAGTTGTAATCCATTAGCAACAAACACTGAGGAAGTGCCTGCACTATGTTTACATCTGCTACAATGAGCTCATACATCATTTGCATCTCCACACTGCTCACAGCTCTGAATCTATACTTTAAAAAAGGGAACCATGTAGGTAGGGAACTTGAAGGTTTGGAGACTTATTTATGTAGATAACACAGAAGAAGATGTTACTTTGGGATTTATCTGTACAGAAGACTACTGAAATGTCAGAAAGAAAAATCTTTTACTAGATATATATATATATATATATATATATACACACACACACACACACACACACACACACACACACACACACACACACACACACACACACACACACACACACACATATACATACTGTCTGCATTTCTTAGAAGTGTACTGATGGCATAAGCATGTTTATCGGGGCATTTCACTTTCTCAGCCTTATTAACTGCCATCGCAAGTACTAATGTTACAGCTGTTTTTCTCTTTACACTCTTCCATTGTTATTTCCATGAAATGTAAATATCCTATATTGTCAGAGATACAGGGATGTTAGACTTCTAGGATGGCCCATACACCTCCAGGGGAGTGCTGGCCACAGGTAGACATGACTGGCAACTGCATAAAATGGAACGTTCTGTGGTAAATGCACTCACATTTCAGGAACAGTTTATTTGATAGCACTTTTAGCATTTCACTGATGGTTTGTTAGCAAAATGTGTCATTTGCCTGTTGTTTTGGCGGTGGGGGAGTCAAGCTGCATTTCTGTTTTGGCACAAAGAAGATTTGTTATTGTTACTCTCCTTGTTTTGGATCAACTCTTGCTTTGTGTGTGATTGTAATATGTTACAACCATACAACTCCTTTTTTATAGTTTTAATATCTTGACTGTTTTATGTTTCTCCAGTGGATAATAGTGAAATACTACCTTTTATGTGTTATATTGAAGCAGGACTTTTATAATGTGATACGTATGTGTACTATCTTTCTTTTGTGTTTTAAGTCACCTAGGATTATGGCATCCAGGCATCCTAATCCCTAAAAAAACCCTCCTTTAGTGACCCTGAACATGAGGTCATTGTGGAAGCATTTAGATGGCATGGTAACTTTCTGCTTGAGATGGGATATGGGGATATATCTGGAAGAATGCAAATTTGGCAGCAGATAGTGTCTGATGTGAATGCAGTAGCTGGCCAGAGCAGGACATATGACCAGGTGTGCCCTAGGGTTACTGACATGATTTCATCGGTCTGGAGGAGAGCAGATGCAATGGCCCATGAATGGATGGCTACTGGGGGGCCTGCTACAGAGCCACCACTGGCACAAAATGAAGAGTTCCTGTCCACTTGCAGGGATCCAGACAGCTCACTTTAAAGTGCACAGCAGCATGTTATCAACACTGATGCTGCTGTTTCAGCGAGAACAAGTATGTCCCAGGAGGAGCTTCCAGGTAGGCAAATGTTAGATACTTCTTGTATAGTAAAATAATGACAGCAATACTTAAGTTCTTTTTAACATTAAATTTCTTTTTCTGGGGGAATAGTTGTAGAATGATACAATTAAGAACACATTCTGGATGATTACACATGGGCCTTGGGTGGATGTGTCATCTAAGTTCTTGTTAAAAGTATTATTAATGTACATCCAAAGGGCCAAAAGTTTTAACCCCCTGTGTTACTGTTCATTGTGATGATGGTGTCCTTGTCTTTGCTTAACTTCTTCCAAGACCATCTAGCATAAGGAGCCGACAATCATATGCACATGGTAATCCAAACATTTTTATGTCAGTACTGATGAGCAGTTCAAAGAAATATTTAGGTTTTGATGTGTGTCACTAGTTTGAAATTCATCTAACCACTGGTTAAGTGTATCTCTCTTGCACCGTTTTAGGTCATTGAAGTGGTGCCTATATTGTTCTCCAGTGTGTGGGATGCTAATCACACTGGATACAGCCTTGAGCAGACTATTCCATATCTTGGACTTGTACTGGAAGCCAGAATAGTCCCTCTGCAGAAGCCTTTGGCTGTGGCACTTTACCAGGAGTCCAATAAATGTTCTGGACTCGTGAACACCTCATGTCTGTGCACTAAATTGGGCACCTTGCCCTCTAGCACCAGACATGTCTAATCTCAAAAGTAGAGCAAATACAAATAATGATTTACTGACAATTCTTGTTATGTTATTTACTAGTAGTGGGCAAACCCGAGAAACAATGCCAAGCACATTTGCACAATGTTAAGCAGAGAGCACCAGTGCCAAGCACAGAGGAAAGCAATTTTTGGAATTGGAACATTAATCTGACAGTTGACATTAGTTTGAGGGCTGTCTGCTGTTGTAACTGTTAGGTGATTTAGCTTTGCTGACATGCACTGAGGGCATGAATGTCCTGACCTGACACATGTTTGTTTGGCTTTATGCATTGTTAAATTTGACGCTTACAGTGTGATATCCAAACCTATGCATAATGGACAAAACATTTTCTTCCATAGTGGTGATTTATCATCTTTGCCACAGAAGAAGTGCTTCTCAGACTTAGTCATGAATCATTCATATATGCAAATGACAGATTAAGGTGTTAACCATGTATGTGTACAACCTGACAAGGTCCTTGCAAATTGATTCATTTGTGTATGTATCTTATTTAAGTGTGGAGGCCAACCAAGTCCAGATTGCAGAATTATACTTATAGAAACATAGTAGACAGTTTACCCTCAATCATACATCTGAACATTTAAAACACAGTAAGGGTGTCTTATCCCTCATACATATAATTCATATCCACTCCACAATTTATAATTATGTATAAAGCATTATAAGTGATATTTAATATAATGTGAAATGGAACAACAGCAAAAATGTCTGGAATTACCTGTATTAAAATCAAGGACAAAGTATATGGCAGCCCTACACTTACACCTGTTGCCATAGGAATATTGAAATAATACTCATATAGTTTTCTTTTCATTACTATAAACTGGACTGTCACAGCAGTAAAAATATGTTGCACTTCCTGTATTAGAATCCAGGACCATCTGTATTGCAGCCCCAGGCTTACACCTGCTGCTACAGAAAAGGTAATGTAACAGCTGTATAATTCCGTATTCATTTTTAAGCTCTGTGTCTTAACTATTATGCAAAGCTGCTTAGTATATTTGTGTGGTGCCCAACAGAATTACTAGAATGTATCAATCTTAAATTGTTTGTTGTCTGCATCCTGACTGCAGGTGTTCAATGGCTACAGGTGTTGGGGAAGCTTGCTAAATGCCGCGCAACATCACCTAGTGGTGTTGTGCAATGGAAAGCAAAAAATGCAACAATGTATCATTTTGACCTTTATATTGTATATGCCCTGTCTGCAGGTATTCTGTTTGCTTCCTGTGTGGACCAGTAAGTAGTTCAGGTGTGTGCACTGCTTAGTGTCATGCAAATGAGATAAACACAGCTAAACCTGATATTGATTGTGATCCTCTGTTTCCCTTGTTTGTGCTATGCCACACAGCATACAAATGCTGGCATTTAAAAAAAAAACAAAAAAGGTGAAAAAAAAAGAAGGTGAGTTAGTGATTGCGTAGGTGTGAGGGGGCCAGGAGTACAGCAGTTAACGGTATCAGTTGGAGAGGTCAGAGAGAGCAGGAGTGAGGGGTATTCTTTAAGGAGGAAAGTTTAAACTGGGTTTCTTCAGTGACCATTCATTCTGCATTCCTACTGTAGCACAGTCGGTCACAACAGATAACTTAGAGTTTACTTAGGAAGCATTATAAGTTGGGGATAAAAGTGCAGGGGCTTTTGAACAAAAAAGACTGATCAAAACACATCAACATAAGGATGATGATAGCTCTCATAATTGCTGTCAACTCTCTAAATCATCTGTGGCCTCTGGGACTACTTTGCATTTATTGATATTGTACATTAACAAGCAAGGGGGGAACCAGGCCTTACTCTCTGTGCAGACCAGCCACGTTAGCCAGTGATACGGCTTTTCAGCACAATCTCACTCTACAGGCATCTTACATTCTTTTGGAGCAAAATTATGTGGCAGACCTCTTCTACAACATCAACAGAATGGTTTGAAGGGATAGGTATATTTTGCTGAGGATACAAGAGCCAGATTACCCATCCACATAAAACAGAGTTCATTATTGTCCATTTTCAAGTGCAGATTAGATCTATGGATGGTAAACAGAAAATATAGACCCATGACTGCCCCATGCACTACTAATGGACAGAGGCAGTTACTAAATGCTTTATCCCATGCATGGGTCAGCTCAAAATTATGTATGATATGATCCCAGATATTCTCATTAGGGGTAATATATAATTATTAACCATGAGATGGGTAAGGTCAATTTGTAACAAAATGGGATAGGTTATTTGAAGCACAGAAAGGGAAACTGGCTAGGCTTAAAATGACCCACAAGGGTAGATAGCCTAGTACTTACCTATGAACCTATGAACCTATAAGGGAAAATTAAGTGAAATGAAGAAAATAAATCTATTAAACAACACGATGGTACACATGAAATATTTTTACACAGGTCTGGATTTGAACTCTCACTCCAATGAACCTTCAAAAAAGAGTAAGGGTGTCTTATTCCTCTTTGCCACACAAACAGCTTTGCAGCAGAGAACTAAAATCATGTGTGAGGATATTAAATGACATTATGTACAGTTATCAGGAAATGAAGGGGAGGTTGGATGTTACTGAACAGAAAGTGTAAAATGTGTGCTGATTACTTACATTTAAAACATCGATACAAGTTATTCTCCACTTTGTAAGTCTAACCTGGCTGACACACCCACTGGAGGTAGGAGAGTCTGAATTGCTGTTGTGTTTAACCTCTCCCTATCAGTAATCATTCACAGTTGCAATCCATTAGCAACAAACACTGAGGAAGTGCCTGCACTATGTTTACATCTGCTACAATGAGCTCATACATCATTTGCATCTTCACACTGCTCACAGCTCTGAATCTATACTTTAAAAAAGGGAACCATGTAGGTAGGGAACTTGAAGGTTTGGAGACTTATTTATGTAGATAACACAGAAGAAGATGTTACTTTGGGATTTATCTGTACAGAAGACTACTGAAATGTCAGTAAGAAAAATCTTTTACTAGATATATATATATATATATATATATATATACACACACACACACACACACACACACACACACACACACACACACACACACACACACACACACACACACACATACTGTCTGCATTTCTTAGAAGTGTACTGATGGCATAAGCATGTTTATCGGGGCATTTCACTTTCTCAGCCTTATTAACTGCCATCGCAAGTACTAATGTTACAGCTGTTTTTCTCTTTACACTCTTCCATTGTTATTTCCATGAAATGTAAATATCCTATATTGTCAGAGATACAGGGATGTTAGACTTCTAGGATGGCCCATACACCTCCAGGGAGTGCTGGCCACAGGTAGACATGACTGGCAACTGCATAAAATGGAACGTTCTGTGGTAAATGCACTCACATTTCAGGAACAGTTTATTTGATAGCACTTTTAGCATTTCACTGATGGTTTGTTAGCAAAATGTGTCATTTGCCTGTTGTTTTGGCGGTGGGGGAGTCAAGCTGCATTTCTGTTTTGGCACAAAGAAGATTTGTTATTGTTACTCTCCTTGTTTTGGATCAACTCTTGCTTTGTGTGTGATTGTAATATGTTACAACCATACAACTCCTTTTTTATAGTTTTAATATCTTGACTGTTTTATGTTTCTTCAGTGGACAATAGTGAAATACTACCTTTTATGTGTTATATTGAAGCATGACTTTTATAATGTGATACGATGTGTACTATCTTTCTTTGTGTTTTAAGTCACCTAGGATTATGGCATCCAGGCATCCTAATCCCTAAAAACCCTCCTTTAGTGACCCTGAACATGAGGTCATTGTGGAAGCATTTAGATGGCATGGTAACTTTCTGCTTGAGATGGGATATGGGGATATATCTGGAAGAATGCAAATTTGGCAGCAGATAGTGTCTGATGTGAATGCAGTAGCTGGCCAGAGCAGGACATATGACCAGGTGTGCCCTAGGGTTACTGACATGATTTCATCGGTCTGGAGGAGAGCAGATGCAATGGCCCATGAATGGATGGCTACTGGGGGGCCTGCTACAGAGCCACCACTGGCACAAAATGAAGAGTTCCTGTCCACTTGCAGGGATCCAGACAGCTCACTTTAAAGTGCACAGCAGCATGTTATCAGCACTGATGCTGCTGTTTCAGCGAGAACAAGTATGTCCCAGGAGGAGCTTCCAGGTAGGCAAATGTTAGATACTTCTTGTATAGTAAAATAATGACAGCAATACTTAAGTTCTTTTTAACATTAAATTTCTTTTTCTGGGGGAATAGTTGTAGAATGATACAATTAAGAACACATTCTGGATGATTACACATGGGCCTTGGGTGGATGTGTCATCTAAGTTCTTGTTAAAAGTATTATTAATGTACATCCAAAGGGCCAAAAGTTTTAACCCCCTGTGTTACTGTTCATTGTGATGATGGTGTCCTTGTCTTTTGCTTAACTTCTTCCAAGACCATCTAGCATAAGGAGCCGACAATCATATGCACATGGTAATCCAAACATTTTTATGTCAGTACTGATGAGCAGTTCAAAGAAATATTTAGGTTTTGATGTGTGTCACTAGTTTGAAATTCATCTAACCACTGGTTAAGTGTATCTCTCTTGCACCGTTTTAGGTAATTGAAGTGGTGCCTATATTGTTCTCCAGTGTGTGGGATGCTAATCACACTGGATACAGCCTTGAGCAGACTATTCCATATCTTGGACTTGTACTGGAAGCCAGAATAGTCCCTCTGCAGAAGCCTTTGGCTGTGGCACTTTACCAGGAGTCCAATAAATGTTCTGGACTCGTGAACACCTCATGTCTGTGCACTAAATTGGGCACCTTGCCCTCTAGCACCAGACATGTCTAATCTCAAAAGTAGAGCAAATACAAATAATGATTTACTGACAATTCTTGTTATGTTATTTACTAGTAGTGGGCAAACCCGAGAAACAATGCCAAGCACATTTGCACAATGTTAAGCAGAGAGCACCAGTGCCAAGCACAGAGGAAAGCAATTTTTGGAATTGGAACATTAATCTGACAGTTGACATTAGTTTGAGGGCTGTCTGCTGTTGTAACTGTTAGGTGATTTAGCTTTGCTGACATGCACTGAGGGCATGAATGTCCTAACCTGACACATGTTTGTTTGGCTTTATGCATTGTTAAATTTGACGTTTACAGTGTGATATCCAAACCTATGCATAATGGACAAAACATTTTCTTCCATAGTGGTGATTTATCATCTTTGCCACAGAAGAAGTGCTTCTCAGACTTAGTCATGAATCATTCATATATGCAAATGACAGATTAAGGTGTTAACCATGTATGTGTACAACCTGACAAGGTCCTTGCAAATTGATTCATTTGTGTATGTATCTTATTTAAGTGTGGAGGCCAACCAAGTCCAGATTGCAGAATTATACTTATAGAAACATAGTAGACAGTTTACCCTCAATCATACATCTGAACATTTAAAACACAGTAAGGGTGTCTTATCCCTCATACATATAATTCATATCCACTCCACAATTTATAATTATGTATAAAGCGTTATAAGTGATATTTAATATAATGTGAAATGGAACAACAGCAAAAATGTCTGGAATTACCTGTATTAAAATCAAGGACAAAGTATATGGCAGCCCTACACTTACACCTGTTGCCATAGGACTATTGAAATAATACTCATATAGTTTTCTTTTCATTACTATAAACTGGACTGTCACAACAGTAAAAATATGTTGCACTTCCTGTATTAGAATCCAGGACCATCTGTATTGCAGCCCCAGGCTTACACCTGCTGCTACAGAAAAGGTAATGTAACAGCTGTATAATTCCGTATTCATTTTTAAGCTCTGTGTCTTAACTATTATGCAAAGCTGCTTAGTATATTTGTGTGGTGCCCAACAGAATTACTAGAATGTATCGATCTTAAATTGTTTGTTGTCTGCATCCTGACTGCAGGTGTTCAATGGCTACAGGTGTTGGGGAAGCTTGCTAAATGCCACGCAACATCACCTAGTGGTGTTGTGCAATGGAAAGCAAAAAATGCAGCAATGTATCATTTTGACCTTTATATTGTATATGCCCTGTCTGCAGGTATTCTGTTTGCTTCCTGTGTGGACCAGTAAGTAGTTCAGGTGTGTGCACTGCTTAGTGTCATGCAAATGAAATAAACACAGCTAAACCTGATATTGACTGTGATCCTCTGTTTCCCTTGTTTGTGCTATGCCACACAGCATACAAATGCTGGCATTTAAAAAAAAAAAAACAAAAAAAGGTGAAAAAAAAAGAAGGTGAGTTAGTGATTGCGTAGGTGTGAGGGAGCCAGGAGTACAGCAGTTAACGGTATCAGTTGGAGAGGTCAGAGAGAGCAGGAGTGAGGGGTATTCTTTAAGGAGGAAAGTTTAAACTGGGTTTCTTCAGTGACCATTCATTCTGCATTCCTACTGTAGCACAGTCGGTCACAACAGATAACTTAGAGTTTACTTAGGAAGCATTATAAGTTGGGGATAAAAGTGCAGGGGCTTTTGAACAAAAAAGACTGATCAAAACACATCAACATAAGGATGATGATAGCTCTCATAATTGCTGTCAACTCTCTAAATCATCTGTGGCCTCCGGGACTACTTTGCATTTATTGATATTGTACATTAACAAGCAAGGGGGGAACCAGGCCTTACTCTCTGTGCAGACCAGCCACGTTAGCCAGTGATATGGCTTTTCAGCACAATCTCACTCTACAGGCATCTTACATTCTTTTGGAGCAAAATTATGAGGCAGACCTCTTCTACAACATCAACAGAATGGTTTGAAGGGATAGGTATATTTTGCTGAGGATACAAGAGCCAGATTACCCATCCACATAAAACAGAGTTCATTATTGTCCATTTTCAAGTGCAGATTAGATCTATGGATGGGAAACAGAAAATATAGACCCATGACTGCCCCATGTACTACTAATGGACAGAGGCAGTTCCTAAATGCTTTATCCCATGCATGGGTCAGCTCAAAATTATGTATGATATGATCCCAGATATTCTCATTAGGGGTAATATATAATTATTAACCATGAGATGGGTAAGGTCAATTTGTAACAAAATGAGATAGGTTATTTGAAGCACAGAAAGGGAAACTGGCTAGGCTTAAAATGACCCACAAGGGTAGATAGCCTAGTACTTACCTATGAACCTATGAACCTATAAGGGAAAATTAAGTGAAATGAAGAAAATAAATCTATTAAACAACACTATGGTACACATGAAATATTTTTACACAGGTCTGGATTTGAACTCTCACTCCAATGAACCTTCAAAAAAGAGTAAGGGTGTCTTATTCCTCTTTGCCACACAAACAGCTTTGCAGCAGAGAACTAAAATCATGTGTGAGGATATTAAATGACATTATGTACAGTTATCAGGAAATGAAGGGGAGGTTGGATGTTACTGAACAGAAAGTGTAAAATGTGTGCTGATTACTTACATTTAAAACATCGATACAAGTTATTCTCCACTTTGTAAGTCTAACCTGGCTGACACACCCACTGGAGGTAGGAGAGTCTGAATTGCTGTTGTGTTTAACCTCTCCCTATCAGTAATCATTCACAGTTGCAATCCATTAGCAACAAACACTGAGGAAGTGCCTGCACTATGTTTACATCTGCTACAATGAGCTCATACATCATTTGCATCTTCACACTGCTCACAGCTCTGAATCTATACTTTAAAAAAGGGAACCATGTAGGTAGGGAACTTGAAGGTTTGGAGACTTATTTATGTAGATAACACAGAAGAAGATGTTACTTTGGGATTTATCTGTACAGAAGACTACTGAAATGTCAGTAAGAAAAATCTTTTACTAGATATATATATATATATATATATATATACACACACACACACACACACACACACACACACACACACACACACACACACACACACACACATACATACTGTCTGCATTTCTTAGAAGTGTACTGATGGCATAAGCATGTTTATCGGGGCATTTCACTTTCTCAGCCTTATTAACTGCCATCGCAAGTACTAATGTTACAGCTGTTTTTCTTTACACTCTTCCATTGTTATTTCCATGAAATGTAAATATCCTATATTGTCAGAGATACAGGGATGTTAGACTTCTAGGATGGCCCATACACCTCCAGGGGAGTGCTGGCCACAGGTAGACATGACTGGCAACTGCATAAAATGGAACGTTCTGTGGTAAATGCACTCACATTTCAGGAACAGTGTATTTGATAGCACTTTTAGCATTTCACTGATGGTTTGTTAGCAAAATGTGTCATTTGCCTGTTGTTTTGGCGGTGGGGGAGTCAAGCTGCATTTCTGTTTTGGCACAAAGAAGATTTGTTATTGTTACTCTCCTTGTTGTGGATCAACTCTTGCTTTGTGTGTGATTGTAATATGTTACAACCATACAACTCCTTTTTTATAGTTTTAATATCTTGACTGTTTTATGTTTCTCCAGTGGATAATAGTGAAATACTACCTTTTATGTGTTATATTGAAGCAGGACTTTTATAATGTGATGATGTGTACTATCTTTCTTTGTGTTTTAAGTCACCTAGGATTATGGCATCCAGGCATCCTAATCCCTAAAAACCCTCCTTTAGTGACCCTGAACATGAGGTCATTGTGGAAGCATTTAGATGGCATGGTAACTTTCTGCTTGAGATGGGATATGGGGATATATCTGGAAGAATGCAAATTTGGCAGCAGATAGTGTCTGATGTGAATGCAGTAGCTGGCCAGAGCAGGACATATGACCAGGTGTGCCCTAGGGTTACTGACATGATTTCATCGGTCTGGAGGAGAGCAGATGCAATGGCCCATGAATGGATGGCTACTGGGGCCTGCTACAGAGCCACCACTGGCACAAAATGAAGAGTTCCTGTCCACTTGCAGGGATCCAGACAGCTCACTTTAAAGTGCACAGCAGCATGTTATCAACACTGATGCTGCTGTTTCAGCGAGAACAAGTATGTCCCAGGAGGAGCTTCCAGGTAGGCAAATGTTAGATACTTCTTGTATAGTAAAATAATGACAGCAATACTTAAGTTCTTTTTAACATTAAATTTCTTTTTCTGGGGGAATAGTTGTAGAATGATACAATTAAGAACACATTCTGGATGATTACACATGAGCCTTGGGTGGATGTGTCATTTAAGTTCTTGTTAAAAGTATTATTAATGTACATCCAAAGGGCCAAAAGTTTTAACCCCCTGTGTTACTGTTCATTGTGATGATGGTGTCCTTGTCTTTTGCTTAACTTCTTCCAAGACCATCTAGCATAAGGAGCCGACAATCATATGCACATGGTAATCCAAACATTTTTATGTCAGTACTGATGAGCAGTTCAAAGAAATATTTAGGTTTTGATGTGTGTCAGGGCTGGTGTGTGTATTGCTGTACTGTCTGTAATAGTGGCATCACTGTTAGTTTGTTAGTATAAATTGGACTATAGTAGTGTAGGTATTAATTTTTGTCCTGTGTTTGTTGCTTCTTATCACAGGTGATCCTGACAGTGGAAGTGTGGGAGTGCTACCACAACACACACACAACAGTTACATGGTTTAGCTATGAAGCTTAAAGCTCATTCTGTCTCAATGGCCATTTGTTACTTTACCCAAATGTATGCCTGCTTCTCTTTCTTACTCACAAGTACTCACCTTTTGTGACAGCCTAGGCTTCCTGCCCCCCACATAACACCCAGTGCAAGTGATAATAACTGTGCCATATCCTTGTTTTCTATCTTTTGGATTCAGGGATGCATAAGCTTTCAGTCTGATACTCAGGGTGCATAGCTGACTTAGCGCTTAGTACAGTTTACTATTGAAATTTTGAATCCACTTTGGTCGACCATTCAGAATGTTGACCCAAAATGCTGAATTTGGAATTTCAAAACAGCAACCAATGAGAAAATGAATACATCAGCATCCGTAGTTCGATGTATTCAACATAGCAGGAGGTGACGTCACTCAACTCCTGCTGTGCACATTAATGTATTGTTACACTCTACAGTCAATAGTACATTAATTCTACTATTTTGCAGGAGGGCTATGCCTCCCTGCATCCCTCATGTAGGTGGCTGTGCCCCCCACACTCCTGCACATTAAATATACCAACTCAGAGATTGCACTACAGTGAGGAAATGGGCGAATTCCCTGTTCCTCACTGAACCGGGATCACCCTGCACAATGTTGAACCCAAATACTCAAATTACACTACCCATTCGCTGTAGTGTCAGTGATACATTTTGGTTCCACATTCTGTTGACTTGAAATATATGTGTGTGAATGAGAGGGAGGATAGAGGAATGGAGAGGATGCAAGGAGTAGAGGTGGCATAGGTGGATGAGTTTAAATACTTGGGGTCAATATTTCAGAGTAAAGGTGAGTGCGGAAGAGAGGTGAAGAAGAGAGTACAGGCAGGATGGAGTGGGTGGATTAGTATGTCAGGAGTGATTTGTGACAGACGAGTACCTGTAAGAGTGAAAGGGAAGGTCTACAAGAGGGTAGTGAGACCAGCTATGTTATATGGGTTGGAGACAGTGGCATTCACAAAAAGGCAGGAGTTTGAGCTGGATGTGGCAGAATTAAAGATGTTAAGATTTGAGCTGGGTGTGACGAGGGTGGACAGGATTAGGAATAAGTATATTAGAGGGTCAGCCCAGGTTGGAAGGTTTGGAGACAAAGCCAGAGAGGCATGATTATGTTGGTTTGGACATGTGCTGAGGAGGGATGCTTAGTATATTGAGAAAAAGATGCTAAGGATAAAGCTACCAGGTAACAGGAAAAGAGGAAGGCCTAAGATAAGGTTTATGGATGTGGTGAGAGAGGACATGCAGGTGGTTGGTGTGACAGACAAGATGCAGAGGACAGGAAGAAATGGAAACAGGTGATCTGCTGTGGCGACCCCTAATGGGAACAGCTGAACGAAGATGATTCTGTTGACTTTAAAACTGCCATTTGACCACATGCTGGTCAACTGATGCAGTTTCAGGGTTTTCAATGTAAACTACTTAATATATCTGTGTCTGTGATGTTGTTTTGCTAATTGTACTTTCAACATATTTTGGTTTTAGAAAAGTTAGACAGTTGATAGAATATAAACAGTTTTGTGCATCAGTATTTTTAAGAATCTTCTGTGGGTTGTAAAGTCTGAAACTGAAAAGTGTTTCTTTACTTTCTAACTTCTCTCTTTAATGATTTTCCAGTGCAAACATTTGAGGCCAAACTGAGGACATTCTTTGACGATCAGTACTTTTGAGTGGTATGAATGTGTGAATCTTTGAAGGCTGAGGCCTATTACTTGATAGAGGACATGTGTTCACATGGGTCTACTTCTGATCACTGAAACCCCATATAATCAAAGACCGGAAATTGAAAATGTATTTCAGTGAACCACCAAAGCAAAGAGGATCTTCCCAGGGTAAGTAACCAATTATCCAAAAATTAAAACCTAAACCACACCATCCCTAACCCACCAAAGTGGGAGGTTATGCCCCCATACCTCCCAATGTAGGGGGCTGTGCCCACCACACCCTCTTACTAAATAGACCAACTTTGAGATCACACTGCAGTTGGGAAAAGGGCAAAGTTCACCTTGTCGGCAAACAAGTTACTTACCATGGGAAAATCTTCATTGGTGCAGTGGTTTGCTGAAATGGGTTTTCGATATTGTCATTTCGATCATCCGGTCTTTGATTATGTGGGGATTCGACAATCTGAAGGGGACCCATTCACATAAGTCTCTGCTGTCACATGTTAAAGTCATTGCTGCACAAATCACCCACCTTTTACTTAAATACATTACCAAGTAACGACATGCAAGGATATGCCATTCATTTGTATTATTACGTAATTCTGTTTTAACACTCCAGGTTCAGCACCTACCTTGTAAATCCAGCAATTGCTACAGTTTTAGTTCAGGGCTGAGTCTGTATGATGCTAGGAGTACACAGCCATTACATGGGTAGGTAAAGGTTGTCAGCATTGCCTGGCTTCAATATTACTATATGTATGTGTGTAGGATGAAGGCTTTAGCCCCTTAGGTGGTGAGTAAGTGTGTTATGCATTGCTTCTTAGCCAATTCAAGGGCATCTTGAGCATGCTTATGTCTGTCTACATCCACAGCAGCTGCTAGTTCCTCCTCTGACTCCTCACTTGCATGTGGCTGAGATAATCTTCTAATTAGTGGTGGGATATGTCCTCCGTCCCCTTGTTGATCCTGCTGAAGCTGCTTTCTCAGGGTGATGTTGTGAAGGATGGCACAGAAAGTGAAGATTTCAGTACATCTGGACATGAGAACCACAACTTCAGCAGCCCAAATACATGCTCTGTGATATTTCTGGTTTGATAGTGTGCCTCATTATGGCATTCTTCAGTGGCTGTGTTTGCATTTCTGATAGTTATCATCAGCCATGGTTCCACTTTATAACCTGGATCCCCCAGTAAATGATCCTGTGGGATATCACCCTTAGTGAACATCTGATACAGTTGGGAGATGTGCCAGATATGTGAGTCATGGTAACTGCCTCGGTTGCCAGCACACACATTCAAGATGATGCCCTAAGCATTACACAGGACTTGACAGTTAATGGAGTAGAAGCCATTTCTATTTATGTAGACCCTTCCCTGTACCCTGGGTGGTGCCTTGATTTCTTTGTGTGTACAATCTATGGCACCCAGTAATTTTGGGTAGTGTGCTACAGGGTAGAACTACTGCATATTTCTGTCCCCCTCCTCAGGAGTACGGGGAAAATATATGTTGTCACTGGCATGCTGGAGAATAGCTTTCAGGAATTGATGGAGGATCCTGAATGCTGATGCCTGTGACACCCCCAGCATGTCCCCTGTTGGTCTATGAAAGGTCCCTGTAGCTAAAATTCTAAGTGCTACACATACCTTTGTCTCCACTGGTATTTTTTCCCGCTGGTTTGCCCTGGGATAGAATTGAGAATGACAGAAGTTGCAGAGTTCCTGTAATGTGTGTCTGTCTACCCTGTAGCTCTCTACAGTTTCCACCTCATGCAGATTGTGATAAGTTAACCAGGGTCTGAAAGCTCTTCTCCTTCTTGTCCTTGGTCTATTAGCAGCAGAATAGACTTCAGCATGTTACACATACATATGAATTGAAGCAACAGCAGCCCATAACATTCTTTCTCTGTAGACTCCTTTCCATGGGTGTATTCCAGTAGGTTTTGGAATTTGCAGGGAAAACCAGCAGCGAGTCTACACAATTGCTTTATAGATTTTTGAATAGCTCCTCCATCTTGGATTGGTTGATTACCCTACAATTCAGCTGCTTATGCTGCAACTAGCATGTTGCTGTATTTACCATGGTTGTGCAGCTCTACACACCAAGTAGATCCACTTACTGTATACAAAACAGTGCATGTTAGTGAACCGTGTAAGGTTTTCTGAATCTGCCCTAATGTCTTCTGTATGTAACACTGTAATTGAGTTACAAAGATTGATGAATGTAGCCGTTGTCTTAAACTGTACATCTTATCGTTAGAACTCTATTTGCATTTCATGTACATTTATGTAAAAAAATGCATTTAATATTGTTTCCAGCTGTATTATATTTATGATAATTGTGTCCATACAGGGGAGCTGTTGTCCCTCAAACAACACTGAAAAGGGGCCTTTGATTAGTCACAGTCAGCTTCTCCCAGTTAACAAAGTAACAAATAAAAAAATGAACAAAGATATGTTAGCAGACCTGCATGACAAAACAATTGATGTCACATCAGCTCCTCCCCTTCACTGTCAAAGATGGGAGTTAAAAGTCCCCCACTCAAATCTGGCAACTTGGAGCCAAAAGCGAAATAGTTTTGTGGTGGGAGCTGAAATGGGAGCATACACAACAGCAGAGCATGAAACAAATTGTAAAATATTTAAATCAAAATCTAAATAATGGCTAGGATTCAAAAAATGGTAATACCTAACACAGAAATAAAGAGTTGTCAAAAAATAACTGCTGAAGCTGAGCAATGGTCATCTTCTAGGGACCAAACCACCCATCCTTTTAAAATGGCTTCCACTTGCTCCCTTATAGAAAAATCAACAGCTTGAGCATTTAGCAGAAAAAGAACATCAAAGGTCAAGTGTAGGCACTGACAAACTATAGAAGACTATACTAAGCAGAGATTATGCTATTGATATTTAAGAAGGAAAATGTCACTCTATCCAATGTCACACGTGGTTAAATATTGGTGTCATTTAAATTATAAGACGCCTTGATGGTTTTCATAATAATTATCCAAAACCCTCCTGGGAGATGGAAACGTTCCCTACTATGTCCACATGACTTTCATCAGAACTAACTGGATCAGACAGTCAGGATCCTGCAGACTCCACAGCAGGGGAAGATAGAATAACCTTGATGTATTCATCTAGCATTTGTGACACAGAAACACTAGAAGGATTCATTTCCAAAGGTTCAGGTTTAATGACAATTGAAAGGGTGAAGAGTGACAGTAGGTAGGCAGGCAATATAAACTCATAGGAAGTAAGTATGACTTCCTGAAGAAGCTCAGAAACAAGGTGGAGAATGTAAGCAGAGGGTGTAAAACCACCAGCAAGAGAGAAGGGGTGACGACATCCCAACAGCCGAACCAGAAATGTTTAACTGCCTGACAATGGATACAATAGGCTAAAAATGCCACAGCCATGTAACCACTCATGATACTGAGTGCACCTCCTTTTGGGTGGTGGGAAACAACATTAGTGGAAATTCCACAAACGCAGTATGTCTTCACCTGAAAGTGGAGCAAAGGGTGTTTTTATAGTTAGACACATTAACAACATTAGGAAGATGTGTTAACAGGTTGTTCTCAACTCTGAGTTCAACCCATGGCTTCCAGGCCCCAGTCCAAATACACTTAAATCAGTAAGTCTCTTGACTTCATATACTGCAGTTAAGTGGTCAGAAAGAGAACAATGTTCTTAGCTTCAAGAAATACAAAACTGCAGGAAAGATGTTTCTTTCTAGTTTGTTTCTATATACATTGTTAAGAATCTCAAAACAGCTTTCCAGATTCAAATGGGATATTAGTGAAAATTTCCAAGGCAAGGTGGATGAAGCAGAGAGTTCCAGATAAAATTCCTGTATTATCACCATAATTTATTTATTTATTTATTTTTGCAGAATGTGAACTCCAGGATACTTGTGCAGCAAAGTGGCAAGTTTGAAGTGTTCATTTTTTTCAAGAAAAATACGCTGCAGAGGCACCAGCTATGCAGGAAAGAGGTGTCCCATCTGGAATGGGAGAAACTGCAAGAAAACTGCACTAGAATGATCCCCAGAGGTTGGCTGCATTATCTCATTATCACCTTTGATGTGTGCAATGCCACATCTCTAGCAGCCTGCACATATCCGTATAGTCTAGAGCATTTCTAAAAAAAATCATTAAAACGTGTAGGATAAAAACATGGAGGTATTTTATGAACAATAAAGGTTAGTAAGGTGCAGACAGCAATGGTATCAGTAAATGTTCTGCTTTCCAGTGACAAATCAGTGAATTAACAGTCTTTACATTGATAATATAATATGTCATAATGCACATAAACTCAAAATTATATTTTTCTCTACAGTTTCATGGACATATTGTCACTTCTTGGCAGGGGTGGCTCATGCTATTGGACTGCAGGCATGCAGCTCCCCAGCTGTAAAAGAAAAAAACAAAACAAAATAAGAAAACAATAGTGAGTCCCAGAACTCCACGCTCAGCATTCCCAAAACACCACATATGTGTCCATGAATCTGGACTGGTTAAACAGCAGTCCAGATTAGGAAGAAAGCATCAGACTACAAAGATGCCCAGACATCTGTGCGGTTACAACTGCATAGACTGGAATGGGAATCAGATTGCAACATCTGCAGGCTGGATAGCTACTCGCTGTCACGAGAAGGACTTTACTTGCAACAGAAAGGGATTTTGAAGCTGACAAACACAGGAAGGGCTTTACATTTGTAGGTCAATGGACTTTGAAGCTACTGCAGGAAGGACAAACTGCAGGGACTTTACTTGCTGCAGGAAGGGATTTTGAAGCTGACAAACCGCAGGTACGTGTATGTGTGTGGTGTGTGTGTGTGTGTGTGTGTGTGTGTGTGTGTGTGTGTGTGTGTGTGTGTGTGTGTGTGTGTGAAATGGCCCAGTTAAATATACCTGGTAGCTAGAGATAAACTCAGGAAATATACCTGGTGGCTAGAGAATAACGCGTGCTCAAACCTTGTACCTTGGGTGTAGGTAGAAGAGCCTGAATTCCCTACCCATCACCACTTGAGAAAGCATTTCAGATTTTTGCCTCATATTTTTGTTCTGTTCCTCATAAAATCTGTGGTTTTCTGGATTTTGAGTTCACTAAATAATGACAGTCATTTGAATTTCAGACTTCACATTCTTCAGAAAGTACATGGTAACAGAAAACCTTTTATTCTAGCAATTTTCTAAGTTTCTAAGATGAGTATTTGAAATGTGTCCCTATTTTTGTGCTAAGAGGTTGAGAGCTATGTTAAGAACTTTATTCACTAAATGATAGCCATTTAAGTTTTAGTCTTCCTGCTTTCAAGAAGCAGCTGATTTGGCATAGTGGTATGTTGCTCTGACTATAGTGCACAGGGTCCTGGATTCAATATTTGACAATGAAATGCATGGTGGTAATGCAGCATTTTATTCTAGAAACTTTCCAAGATTATACAAGCAATGTTTAAAATATGTCCCTGGCTTTTGGGCTTTTGTCCCCCCCCCCCAATAAATGCTGGCTTTTTTCCATATTTCTTGTGCTGCAAAGTTGAGAGATACAGTTGAGTGTTGAGTGGATTTTATAAGGAGCTGGTAGCTTCAGGGCAAGAAAAGTTTAGTGATGCTTATGCTAAATCTGCTTGCATTGTTAATAGCACAGCAGGTAGTGTATTTGCATTTGATGCAGAAGGCTATGGGTTCTATTCCCACAGTATGTAGATGCATTGCTGATACTGTACTGTATTGTACTTTTACAGGGGGGGGGGTGGATGCTGCAGTCCTGAGAATGTGCTCTTTTGTGGAGATTCCTAGTAACTATGATCAGTTTGCCATCAATTCCCTATTGCAATATTATTAGCTTATCATTTTTTTAATGTAACATAGGCAATTTGTTCCTCAAGGGCAACAGGCACTTTATTTGTAGATGAAACAATGAAATATAAAGCTGTTTGTTAGCAGCAACCTCTTCACTGGTTACAGATCTCTTTAATGTGGAATTATTTAGATGACTTTTACTTCTGCAGAGACTTGCATATTCACTGATACTGGTCAGTTGTAGATGTTTGAGCAGACTTTTATGATGGAAATGTTCTGAATTGGGAAGTTTTGTCATTATTGGTGCATGTATTTTGTTTCATTGTTTACTGGAAAAATCTTCAAAATAATAAATTTAAAATGCAGTCTAACAACTGTACTGTATTATACAAGGAATATAATTTACTACGATCAAGAAGATGTATCATAGAACACATGTATGTTTTATGTGCAAGGGGACTATGATTTGAAAACAGCCCAAAGTTAATTTTTATCTACCACTGGCCAGATGTATTTTCTTTGAATGTGGGTTTCAATGCTGTTTCAATGAATGTGAGTTTCAAGGGCAGAGAAGTTGTAATGCTAAGTCTATTTTCATTTGTTAAGCAGCTGTCTATAAGTGTTTGTGCTATAAAATGTAAAATAAAACTTTTAAATGAAATCCAAATCATCGTAGAAGTAAAGCAGTATGCACATTACAGTGTTTATGGTAAATGGGGCAAACTAACCAAGTAGTGGGACATTGGAATGGCTGCAGGGGGAAGGCCCCATTCAAACATGATTTTGTGAAGGGGAAGGGTGGAAAACTCAAAGACAGCCCATGCTGAACTATACCTCTCAACTGTCCAGATTTTCACAGAAGGAATAGATTTTTGCTTCATATTTGTTCCTCATAAAATATGTGGTTTTCTGGCAAATCATTTAGGAATGAAGTCACTAAATACATTGAGTTTCAGGCTTCATGCCCTTCAGAAAAATGCATGCTAAAGCAAGACCTGTTATTCTATCAACTGTCTAAATTTATACAAGAGCAATTTTTAGAACTGTATGTTCCCCCAATATATTTGGCCTTGTCCAGATTTCCTGCATTAAGAGGTTGAGGTACATGCAAATAAATTGCTTTATAGAATTAGGTATATCCAACCCTCTCAACTGTCCTCGATTTTGGCTCAAAATGTTGCTCTCAACCCTAATAATCCCTCCACAAAATGGCAATTTTGGAAGAAAATGTGGAGGGTCTACAATTAATAAATAATTGTAATGATCAGAGTTATAGATTACTTTTATTTCAGAAATGCATGTAGATTCTCTTATTTTGTCAGCTGCTCAAGTTAACAGTACTAATATTAAAAAAAGTGTCCCTTCTTTGACAGCTTCCCAGCTGTATTGTGTGGCTATTTTATATTTTTGCATCACATTTTTGGTCTGTTTTTCATAATATTGTGGTTTTCTGGCAAATTTGTGGCAAATCATTAAAGACTGAAGTTAGAAAATAATGACAGACATTTGAGTTCCAGATTTCATACCCTTCAGAAAATTTATACTAATGAAAGACCTACTGTTCTATTATCTTTCTAAGTTTATAAGAGCAATATTTAAAATTTCTCCTTATTTTTTTGCTTTTGTCCCACTTCTAATTATGGCTTTGCCCATATTTCTTGCTCTGAGGTTGAGAGGTATGACAAATATGTCAGGGCCATCATTGTTAGCCAGAGACATTAAATTGTGACATACTTGTTTCACCCCACTCCCCCATGTAGTGACTGGATGTGTCCAAGCAAGGCAAGGAGCAGTTATGCAGTGTAAGTGTGCAGACTATCCCCCCATCCAAGGTAGACACAAGTACTACAGTGGATTTTCATCTGTCCTTGATTTTGCAGAATGTTCTGGTTTTCTATCATAGTTTTATACTGTTGATTTATGCTTCTTATTATTTAGAAAATGCATGTTGTTGAAGTGCCTGTTGCTTTGTGTTTAAGTAGCATTGCTTTAATGACCATCAGGTAAGCTTGTCTGAGATTGTAAGATTCAAGTAAGCTTTAATAAGCATACTGTTAAAGAATTACCAACATTGAAACCTTTTTGTTGTTGCCATGCAGGCAATATTTACACAACTAGATAAAATATAAGCCTTAGGTATTGAAATGCATATATTTGTAATAAAGGACACGATTACAGTATTTTCAGAAGGTCATTACATTTGTTGGATACTTGCAGTAATTTTGCAGGCTTTACCTGTAAACTAAACAGAATGCCAATCTATCATGTGTGGTCCATAACATGTACAGTAATCCTTTAAGCAATTTATCTTGAGCTTGTTTCTTGCTTGCTGTTCATGTTTTACTTTGATCATGTTTTCCCCATGAAACAAGTAGATAGTTGTGAGGCAGCAGGTCTTTTTTGGATAAGAAACATTTTTACAAGTGGGGGTATCACAGAGATTCCTACTTTCAGCATGTTACTTGGTACTTTTATAAAGCTGAATATAAATTATTATTAGAACTGCAGTACAAGGAGAAGTGGTTTGAGTTGAGTGCTGCTTGTTTTTTATACTTGATTTTGACTGGCATTCCAATAATGAATTTAAAAAGTAATTTATTTTTTCATGCCTCACAACCTTTTTGGTTCTATCTAGATATTAAGTGAGCTGTCATGTAGCCAATGCATTGAAATATTTTTCTTCTACACTTCATTTTGTCTTTATTGGCCTCTCATAATGATGGTTTGGCACCCAGGGCAGCGTATTTAATTAAAGTCCCAGTTTTTGTGGTTCTGAGCATAGCTCTGACCCATTTCTAGTTGGCCACACCCCATTCCTGTTGGTTCCACCCATTCAGCTGTCTCCTGCAGCCCTCCTTTGATTTGAAGTCACCAGCCACCACTGCTTCTTGGAAGCTGTAAAGCCTAGATTTATATTGTCAAGACACTTTTGCTAGCCAGATATGAGCTTTCATTTACCAGCAATAAATTTCTCTTTGAGGACTTGCTCATTGATACATATTTACCGAAAAAAGAAAAAAATATATGCTTGGTTGTAAAAGTAGCAATATAAATGGCACTGGATATCACCCAAGATGTGCAACTTACAATACAAATCTCAATGGCATTTTTTTCTTCATCATCTAAGGTTTAACTTGATGCCATGCAATAGTTTTTTAAGTCACTTGGTTTTAGAAATAAGTACATATGGAATTATTGCATATCATCATAATTACTAGTAAACAATGAGCAATATCTTCAGTATAGTGTACAATAAATGGATATTGACAACTTATTTTTTCTGGCTATGACCAAAGCATTTCACACCATGCCCATAAATAACAGGTAGCCATCTCCATTTTAAAAATATGTATGTAAATATGAAAATTTGAATAAAAAAGCTATTAATATTTCTGTTCAAGGACATTCCAGATTAAC
The DNA here is from genome assembly GCF_019279795.1 of Protopterus annectens. Taxonomy (NCBI): domain Eukaryota; kingdom Metazoa; phylum Chordata; order Ceratodontiformes; family Protopteridae; genus Protopterus; species Protopterus annectens. The sequence goes on along the minus strand of NC_056733.1, from coordinate 460,952,392 downwards.
AGCCTTAGTGAGATATGTTGCTTTCATCTTTCCTTTTCTAATACTGCCAATTATTAATTGGTAAGTTGCTTGTTAAGGACATAATCCTCCAGAAAAGAGTCTGGGTGCTGTAAGTAGCTTTGGGTGTTAACTGTATGCAAGAAAGGTGTTATATGCATGAATAAGTTCATTCTCTGAAAATGGCTGGAGAGAACCATGACATAATGGGTCTGTGACATCCATCCTCTGGGCCAGTAATCAAGGAGCCTCAATTTTCACCACTGACCCTGGTGGGGAATATTCACTTGGAACAAAATGGATACACACAGTATTTTCAGATGCAGCTCTCAGCTGAGACTGGGTTTTCCTCTCCAGGCCCCGAATAAAATTCCACCTTTCTCACTGCAGAAATCAGTACATTTGTGTCCCTCTACCAAGTAGCTGTCACACACACACACACACACACACACACACACACACACACACACACACACACACACACACACACACATACACACACACACACCTGGGAAAGACTGACACAGATTTACCTGCTATACACCCTCCATTCAGATTATAAGGTGCATTCACTGTCACCATCCAGCTACTTTAAGGCTTTTACCAGGTTACCCATTTACTATTAGTAAAATTAATACTTATACAAATGATAGTATCAACCAAGCAAAAAGACTTTCAGGAGCATGACACCACAGTGCTACCAAATAAATGCAATTACTCTCAAAGGCTAAACTATTTTCTAAAACACCAGTGACAATGAAAGGTTTAGATATATTTAATAATAAATAGTAAAATAGAAAACATGAAACTACTGAATATCTATTTACAATAAACACAAGAGTTTCAATTCACAGGGAATATAAAATAGAATATAAAAATAACTCACATGGAAAGAGACAGATACAGGAAAAACAATATTTAACTAGGCTCACTATATTTTCCTGAGTGAAGAATTACTATTCCCTAGTTACTTACTGTCGCTCTTCTTATGTGCATTAAAAGGATGTTGAGGCTTGGGTGTTCATTTAAGTAGTGTATTTTATACAAATACATCAGGATGGATGTCAGTAACACGAAACTTAAACTGTCTAACTGACTGAATACATACTTACATGCTCACACTCTGGCTGCTTGCTCAAAATTGCCTCTTGCTTGCACATGCTTACTACTTATATGCATGTGCTGACTCACTGGAAAGCTTCTTAAAGGTATGTCACACACTCTTATAAACATCCTCAAATTTTTACTGAGCTGTCTGATATAAACAATGCCATTTCAATAGACATGCAATTATACAGATACTAATAAAGAAAAACAACAGTCATGTTCAGGTTACCATGTATCTGGAACTAGGTTTCAAGATGTGACCTGATCTAATGACATATTAGGACTGGGTTTAGCATCAGGGACAGTCACTGGGAAATGTTCTGCTAGAGGAGTCTCAGGGATTTTCTTAGGACTGGGGAATGCTGACAGAATGTCCTCTGGAACATTAAAATTGGACAAGTCGCTCTGAGAACTAGAGTCTTTGTCACAGGCAAAATGCTGTAACACTGGTTCGGACAGTGGAAACAAATGCTTCTGATTTTGTCTGAATTCTATTCCTTGTGATTCCACAATGTACAATTTCAGCTCTTGACACAAACTTTTCACAAATCCGATGCAGTCAAAACCTTTTGACATCTGCATCCTCACTATCTCCCCTTTTTGTAAAGAAAAGAGCAGTTTGCTGGTTTTACCATAGTAAGACTTCTGGGACAAACACTTTTTCAACCGTTGTGCTTTCAAGGCTTTGTTGTCCTTAGCACAGGGAACTAACAAATTACTGCTGATTGGTAAGTATGGTTCTGGTTTGTTTCAAAATAAGTCTCTGGGCAGGCGAACCAACATGTTTATCATGAGGAATGTTTCTGAGATTTAACAAGTTGATTAAAAACATTGATATTGTCATGTCTGGATTTCTCTAACAGCTGTTTTGCACTTTGAACTGCACTTTCAGCCAAACCATTTTACTGATGGTATTCAGGACTACTTGTAACATGAACAAAGTCCCACTCTTCTGCAAATCTCTTGAACTGCTGACTAGTAAACTGTGCATCATTGTCAGAAGTAACTCTGTGCAGACTACCATGAACAGAAAAATGTCACTTCAACTTAGTAATGACAATACTGGAAGTTAGGTTGGGAAGTAGGTCAATCTCAAACCAATTTGAATAAGAGTCTACTAACACCAAATAATGTTGACCATTCTACTCAGAGATATCTGTAGCTACTATCAACCAAGGTAGTTCAAGAATATGGCTTAAATGAAGTGGTTCTTTCTGTTGATGCAGCTTTGTAGTATTACATACAGTTTATTATTAAAATGTCGATGTTGAGATGTACCCATATGAAAACTTTGAACTACAGATGTTCAAGGTTTCATCTGGGTGAACATCTCAATGTTTGAAAGTTTATATTAGCAAATGCAGTGTGCTTTCCCTAATATAAACATTTGAAGAATTGTACAAAGATCGTGGTACCGTGTGGTTAGGGAAATTCATCCCTTTCCTCACTGTAGTGCAATCTTGGAGTAGGAATATATAGTTAGCAGGGGATGTGGGGGGCTGCGGGTGCAGGAAGGTGCAGCCCCCCCCCCTGCAAAAATGTGATGTTAGGTATAGGAGTTCATGTAAAGTGAACTCCTATAGCTAACATCAGGCGATGTTTTTGAAAACAGTGCCGAATCAGCTGAATTAATTCAGCTGATTCTACATTTTAACTTGTTCTATATTTTAAATTTTGAGATTTACTTTCAATATGTCAGTCAGAAAATTATTTGACTTTCGACATATTGATAGTAAACCATTATATACTGAACAAGATGAAAGCACTTTTTCAAAATCTCTTGCCATAGAAGCCCAAAATACTAGACTTAGAGCCCTTCTTTTGGTAGAATCAGTTCCTGGGTGGCCACGATGCAAGATCGTAATATACTCTTGTTGCAAGGATTTTGGAACAATCACTTTAGGACCTTTCATGATGATTGTCTGTCAAAAATCTCATCTCTGCATGGAAAATATGGTTGCACTTCTAATGGTAAACAAGATTGCTTTGAAAGCCAGCTGTGTGAGTTCTGATCTCATCATATGTGTGGAAGGAAAAAGTTTTTACTTCTATTACCTCAAAATCAAGTTGTTCACTGTTATGCTGTTCTATGTTTTTTTTTTTTCTGGGAGATCTGGAAAAAGTATCAGCAAGACAAAGAAGTTTTCCTTTTGCATAGACAAGATTGAAATTGTACTTTTGCAATTTCAGCATCATATGTTGTAGTCTAGCTGGAGCTGTATGCATTGGCTTTCTCAAAATAGTAACTAGAGATTGGTGGTCAGTTTCAATTTGAATAAGTCGACCATAAATATAATCATGGAACTTCAACATGCAAACACAATTGCTAAGAGCTCTTTCTCAATCTGGGCATATTACATCTCAGTCTGGATAAGAATTCTTGAAGCATAGGCTACTGGTCTACCCTCTTGATGAATGATTGTACATACAGCAAACACAGAAGCGTCACAGGAAAGAGTAATTGGTTTGTGACATCATAGTAGCTGACAGTTGGTGGGTTAACAATTTCCTGTTTCAGGAAATTAAATACTCTTTGGTGCTGTTCTGACCATGACCAAATTGCATCTTTGATGTCAGCTCCCTCAGTGGTGCTGAAAGTTTGCTTAAATCTGGAACACTCTTGCCTAGATGATTGACCGTGCCAAGAAAATGTTGTAGGGCTTGGACATTGTCTGGAGCTGGCATATTGAGAATTGCTGTTTGCTTTGAAGGATCTGGTCACAAGTCTGAACTGGTAAACAAGTGACCAACATAAGTAACTTCTCATAGCCTGAACGTGCACTTCTGAGGATTCAACTTAAGATTAACTTGAAGTGCTTTTTCCAGAACTTTCTTCTGATTTGTGTCATGTTCAGCTTCATCATTGCCTCATACTGGAATATCATCTGTTATAATAGCACATGGATACCCAGAAAAAAAATGCTCCATCACACACTGAAAGACTTTACTGGCAGAATTTACTCCAAATGGCATTCTCAGAAATCTGTATCTTCCAAATAGCGTACTGAATGTGGTTGATAATGAAGATCTTCAGGCAAGCAAAATTTGTCAAAATGAACTCTTTGCATCTAAGACAGAAAAAACAGTGGTGGCTGGCATGAGGGCTGCAACCTCTTTGACTGTGTGCATTGGATCATGAGGTCTTTTTAATGCTTTGTTCAAATCTCTTGAATCAATACATATTCTGATATCCTCTGAGCTTTTCTTATGAGCTACTACCATGGAGGATACCCATTTAGTAGGTCATTCTACTAGACAAATTACTTCTAGCTGCTCCATTTTGTTTAGCTTGGCTTTGACTCTGTTCTGCATAGCTACAGGAACTTTCCATGCTGGTCTGAAGACCAGGCTGACTTCTGGGTCTAACTTTATTGAGTACACAACTGGTAGTTTGTCTATTTTGTCTGCAAAAATATCAGCATACTCAGAAAAAATATTTTGGGTGAAATCTGAGCTGTTGTCATGCAGGCTTACATGGTGAACTCCTTTTTTAATTGAAATGAGTCCCATTTTCAAACTATCTCTGAGGCCTAATAATGGCTGCATGTGTCTCTTGACTGTGAAAAATTGCAAGTCATAGCTGTCTGCAGCAGAGTAGCATGAAAGCACTACTGATCCTTTGGTTTGAATCTCTTCACCACCATAAGCAACAAGCTTCACACACTTTGTCAAATCAAGTTGTTCTGCAGCTTTTACTCTAGCAGATGTTTCTGTTGACATAACATTGCACTTTGAGCCAGTATCTACTTAGAGCTCTACAGGACTCCTATTAATCCAACCAGTACAAAATATCTCATTCGTTGCCCTCAAATCTACTGCATTAAGTGTTTCACCAAGCACAGACACACCATCAACATAAAAAGTAGGGTAGCAGCTTTTTAATTGATCAACTTGCCTCTTGGAATGCTTTCTTTTAATAAAAGAATGTGCCTTATTTAATTTACAAAACCTTTTGAAATAATTCCACTTATTGCAAGAATGACACTGCTGACCAAAAGCTAAGCACTCTTCTCTTTTCGATTCATGATTACCACCAGAAGTATGACAGTTGACTATGAAGCTGGATGGGGACACATTTCGACTTTGCTAACTCACCCTTATACTTCACTGAGCATACCCTAGAGTTTGCTAGGAAAGACTCAGGTTTCCCAGGGAATGTTACACTACCTGCAGTAGCTGCCATGTGTGTGGACCTGTTTCTTTTAAACATGTGCTCCATACTATCAACATGAGCTTTGTTACTGTGCCTTCTGCAGCTATTCTCATTTGTAAGTATACTTGTGTGCTTTTCTGTAAGCTTGTATATCTGACAAATCTCAATGGCCTAATTTAACATTAAATCACTGCCTCAAAGCAACATCTTCCTCACTGTGTCATTATTAATAGCACACACAAGCCTGTCTTTTATCAACTCATCTCTCAAATCTCTTAAATCACCAAATCTGTACGTTTAGGCCTTGTTTCTCAAGTCAGTTATATATGCTGCAAATGTTTCATCAGGCTTTTGATCCCTTGTGTAAAATAAGTGCCTTTCCATTGTAATATTTATTTGGGGGTTATACATTTCTCTAAATTTACATTTTAAGCACTCTGGATCTTCCATTGTTTCAGCCAGTACCACTATATGGTGGTTTCCCCTCCCTGCAAGCACAGTAGGTGCATACACAAATGAATGCCCTATTTCAATGGCCTCTGAACCAGCTACATTAAGCAGAATGAATGCTTTTGTACATGCATCTTTGTCAGAAAAAGCAGCATGTATGAAAAAATTCTATTCCTGCTCAAACACTCTCCAATTTTCTGCAATATTGAGGACAGGTGATCCGCTGTGGTGACCCTTAGCCGGGAAAATACAAAAGAAGAAGAAGAAGATTGTTATCAAACACAAATGGTGTGGGTCTGTGAAATTCTCCTGCCATGACCACAAACTATAGTAAAACACAAAGCAAAATTGGCCCTTGTAATTATGTACAAACATTCACACATACAAGGTACTTGTAATAATATTCAATTCACAATAAACTCTTTGAAATACTGTACTCTACGAAATATGCCTTGCAATAACTGCACTTTGCGGAATATTCTTTGAAACAACCTCATTTTGTGAAATCACTGCACTGTAATACTGCACATACTTGCAAACACTTTGCACACTTCAGATATTTTGAATAGCTTTAGTTAATACAAGAAGTAGTACATACCAGAAAATGGTTGTTTTTCCTTTTTTGTACATTTTATATGATTTGAATATTGTTTCAAATATTTTTATCAATATCTCACAGTTTCAGACCTTTTGTTTAATATAAAATTCCTTTTGAGCATTCTGTGTGCCTCACTTTATATTTGTAACAAAATAAATAATTTAAGCAAGTTTTAGTACCTGGAATTTGGTTGTGACCTGTTTTGTGAGTTGTTTGACCAGTATGGATGATCCACTCTTGGATTTTCCTCCAACTTTAACTGGTTTCCTCATGGCTGTAACTCTGGATCCTATTCTGACACCATGCCACTCTTCTTATGTGCATTAAGAAGACACTGAGGCTTGGGTGTTCATTTCATCCTTTCTGCAGAGACTAACCAGCCATTCACTGGCACCCCTGGGTAGCAACTAGTTCACCACTATGGACAACAAGAGCAGAATCCCAGCCCAGACATTGCACCTCAGCCTGCGTTCAGGCCTGAGAGATAAAATCTTTATGGCCTAAACCAAGTAATTTAATTTCAGACTATTTTTCTTAAGGTTAGCTGAGCTGACCTTAATCCCTTCCCTTCCAGCATCTTCTAGTAAAATATATACAATTCAACAGTTACAATACAGCCTGACATACATGTGTAGTTTTTTTTCTGTCCAGCAAGATCCACTGTTGATACATTTTTAATGCAAGTAACTTTATAAACACATTTTAACATAAGCATCTGTACAAATCAGCTTGATAGTCAAATGACATATAATTCTTTACAAAACTCCAGCTAGCTATGCTGCCATATGTTACACATGCACTACCCTACTCACTATGGCATAGCTGGCACTACCTCATATCATCATGGGGTCTGACAAAAGTTGAGCTGCTAAAACTGAAAACAGCTGTCTGGAATCCTCTGAGGTGGAGGTAGTAGCAGAGAGACTTAAGTAATCCATAGTTTGACCTCAGGTTGTAGAATAAACAATAGGTCTAACATAGTTCTGTAGGGCAGTATTAAAATTGGCTAAAGTAAAGACTATTGCACTGCTAAATAGGAGTTTACGTTTTGGGCAATAACAACCAAATTTTTGTACAGACACAGGAACTTTCTTTGTAGTGTTCATCACTCAGTCTGCCTCCTAAAAAAGAGTGATCTAGCAGGAGTAGGCATGGTTAAGCTAGAGGTCATTTAAGGTGAAGCACAAAACCAGGTAAACCTCCTTCTCCAGCAGATTTGGTAGAGTGAATTAGTTACCTCTATTCTCATTCTGTACAGACAGTGTGGACCAGGACTTTGGAAGTTTTGTGCTGCAGTCTACTTGTCTAGACCCAGGAGTGTGGTGAGGCCCACTTTTTTAACTGGAACTAGGAGTGTGGTGAGGTCTAGCTTTACAAGGGCTGGAGAAGTCAGCATTTTTAAATTTAAATTACTCAATTAATGCATGAGCTGAATAATGAGAAAGTGCTTATGAAATGTTAGTAAACTATGATTTAGTATTATACAGAAGCATAGCATGTGTAGGGAAGCTGCCCTGGGAGTAAGGTGTTAGTGGGCATAACTGGCAGATGCTAATAAGTCAGTAGTACAGTATCAGCATGCATTTATTTACCAGCACTCAGAAAATGAATATTGATTCTGCTATTATGTACTGGATTGTAGTGCTTCCACAGTTTGAATGTGGCATAAGTTATAGTTAGCCACTTATTTCAAATGGAGCAAGGTAGCAAGTGGTTTATTATAAGACGTTTTTGGTTCTTTACGACAAGAGGACCTTTGTTTCTTTTGCTCTTTAGCTTAAAGTTAAGGGCATCCCAGACTGGGTGACTGAGCAGGGTGCTAGAATAGCTACTTACAGCTCTTGTTTTGTATAATTTAGCAGTTGAACAAAGGCCAAAAGACTGGCCAAAGAAGTAGAGAGGTATTTTGAATTTTATTGAGTTTTCTTTGGCAGTTATGCTTAATGGGCCGCTGAAGGTAAAGGATCGTCTGCTTGAAGTTGGATGGAAGAAAGGTCATGTTACTATATATATATATATATATATATATATATATATATATATATATATTTATATATAAAATTATAAAATCTACTAATAATATAATGCCAAGGGGACATGTAGAGACAATAATGGCATTTAATTTTTTTTGTTCTATTTTTTTTGTCTCTCTTGCACCTGAATATCAGCGTTTTTCATTGTCTCTCTTTGTCTTGTGGAACTTTGAAACTCTTTCTGCCTCTCCCCAACTTACTTTGAACGTGGCTCAGGCTGGTGAGGATACTGCAGGATCCTAGGGAAGCATTATACTACTAATAAGGGAGTCTTTTTCCGCTTAGGCCTTAACCTGCCATTGGTGCCAAGGGGTTACAGTGCAATGAGCATTTGGGCTGTTTATCTACTTGACCTAGATACGGATCAGAGGATGACAGAAAGGGACCAGCAATGGGCCTATGACTTGGTGGCTGCCATGGTTGAGTTCCATATCGCCAGATTTAGTGTGAAGTCCTGAGAAATGCAGTTTCTGGACTTTATATACTTTATGGAAATATATGTTAGAAAGTACCCTGGCCAAGTGCTTCAGCCAGCAACATTTATCTTATTATCAGAGAGGCTTATAGAAAGCAAAGCAGTCAAGCGTGACTTCATTATGATCAGATGTTCAGGAAGTGAAGAGCCTCTGACAAAAACTGTTGAAATGGAAAATGTGACACCCAAATATGGATGAGTGTTATAATCAATAAGAATCAGAAGTAGATACCTGCAGAGACACAGAGTTTGACAGCCAGGTCATGCTGTGTGTTTAGTGCTAACTTTACCCCTCTCTCCTCAATGGACCAATCACTATACCAGTAGATTGCCAGGCACCCAGTATTACTGCTACACAGGTTAAAACAGCACTGTCCAAGGCCAATAATACAGCTTCTATGGGACCTGACAATATCCCTGGCTGTGTTCTACATTAACTAAAGAGTGAACTGGCACCTCACCTGTGTGCCCTGTTCAACCACAGCCTCACCTCAGGCTTTGTATCTACCAAATGGCGCACTGCTATAGTCATCCCTCTCCACAAAGGAGGAGCGATTACAGACCCTGGGAACTATTGCCCCATTAGCTTATAGAGTCTGATATGCAAAGCTATGGAACACATCATCATGGACCTAATAAACAAGGATATAGGGAATCTCCAAACTCTGGATCCCACACAGTTTGGTTTTGTGAAGGGTAGATCATGCCTGCTCAACCTGGTCAACTTCTTTGAGTCAGTCACCAGAGCTGTGGATGAAGGCAAGGTGGTTCATACAGCCAACCTTGATCTGGCCAAGGCCTTTGATACTATTCCCCATTCAGGAATCATAGAAAAACTCACTAAGCTAGGCATCAACCTGTATATCACTAGGTGGGTTGCAAACTGGCTCATAGGTAGAACCTACAGTGTGAAAGTAGCTGACTCCAAGTCAGACTGCTGACCTTTCATGAGTGAAGTGGAGGGTTGGTCCTGGGTCCACTCCTGTTTGGTATTTACTTCTCTGAAGTCCAGGTCAACATGAAGGGACTCTGGCTGACAAAGTTCACAGACGATTGCAAGTTGGGAGCTTTTATTAACTCCCCAAGTGATATTGACATCCTACAGAATGGCCTCACTGACACCAACGACTGGTTTCAGAACCATGGCCTTAAGTGCAATGCCAAAAAATGTGTCATCATCCCCTTTGGGAAAAACCCAGTTGCTATGAATTACCACATCAATGGTAGTCCACTGAACACAGAAGGCATTATAAGAGATCTGGAAACAGAGGATGACAGCAACCTCTCTTTTGACCACCGCATTGCCACTATGGTCAGAAAGTCCTTCTATGTGGCACATCTCATTACTAAGAGTTTTGCATCCAGGATGAAAGAGGTCATTGTCTCCCTCTACTCTTCTCTGATTAGGCCAATCATCGAGTACAATGCCCCATTTGGCATATACTTCACTAGCCACGTGCAACAACTGGAGAGGCCACAAAAGTACCTCACAAAGAGGATCCTAGGCCTTAAACACTTGTCCTAAATGGACAGACTCAAAAAACTCCAGCTATTCTCTGTCTCATATCACTTACTTAGAGGTGATCTCTGCTTGACTTACAAAGCCCTGTCTGACCCAGCTCTGTTAGGAATGCTACATCTAAAAAAATCCCAGTCCCTCCGCACCACACAGTCCATAGACCTTTACCTCATTACCACAATCAACAAAACATGCTGGAGGGACAGGTTTATAACCCAGATACTGCCCATCTATGGAATAGACTTCCCATACATGTCAAACAGAGCACCTCACTGCCTCCTTCAAGAGAAATCTTGGTGAGTGAAAAAAAAATAGAAAATTCACCCTGGGGATCACTCCAGTGGCTCTAATCAACAGAGGCAATGGGAACTAAGGTCAGGTGGCATGATGCAAGGGTAATCCTATGGGCTAGGCTTGTAAAGGCTCCAGGGCCATTAGCCTAGTACACACCTATGAACCTATGAACATGTGTAATTGCATGATAAGTCAATTTGCATATATTATGTTTCCCACTATGGGAACTTGCATCCAGTCAGCAGGTGTTTTAAAAAGGAAACATATGAATGTCAAAAACACAGGATGCAAGCTAAAATTACATGAGTAATGTAGAGATATCACCTGAGATGTGAAGTAGAGGAAGTGGAGACTTTCATATAGGAAGGGAGAGAGTATGCCATGGCATTTGAAGGAGACACTCAAGCAACACATACACAGTGGAGAAGTTGTGGGTCATGGCAAGAGATTTGGTATGATATCCTGACCCAAGGATAGCACAATTTCTCATGGAGGGATTTAAGACAGCATTTTCACTGGAACTAGTTTTTCCTGTTAACTGTGGTACAGCAAGGAGTTTTCTGGCAGCTGTGGGCAATATGGATGCGACATGGAGCCAGCTGAATAAAGAAGCATAAGGAGGTAAAGGGCAGGTCCACTCAATACATCAAATTTTTGGCATTTTAAGTTATCACCATTGGGTCTGGGACCTAACAAACTGACAGTTAAATTTCATCTTATGTTTGATGACACTGACAAAGGTGCAGACAGGGAGTAGTACACATCATTAGGTGATGCAGTCAGAATCATTCAGATGACGCATGATTCCTGGCTATTGAAACTAGACACTGAAGCTACTTTTTGACTAATGCCTATCTGACTCCTGGACTCTTGGGAATGTAGTTGGGAAATAAGTTCTTCTTTTACTAGGCTATACCAGTGGGCAGGGGCAAACTAGGACAAGAATTAGACATTGGCAGCTGAATGGGTGGGGCCAACTAGAACAGGGTGGAGCTATGGTACAGTTGGATCAACACTGATCGTGCTTACCATTGTACATAAAATAACTGCTCAATCACTATTGCACCTGTTGAATAATCTACCAAATACTAGACTAAATCGCATTTCAGAGTTAATGAGATGATTAGGTTATACGATAACTGCACAAAACCTAAACTTCTCTAAACAGTAAAAAAGTAATTGGTCTTGACTGCATGAAACTACTGTAAGTAACATGATGTAGTAAACATACATTGTACTGTATCAGGTAATCTAGATTTTGTATGATGCCAAGTGAAAAGTAAGGAGATTTGGAAATCTTACTGTACTATCTTAATTTATTATTTACAATTCAAGGTCACTCGGATGCCTAATGTGCCGGTGGTTCTGAGAGACACTGACACAGGCTTGTATGACAGTTGACTTTACCAAAATACACATTAATCTATCAAAGCCAGAAGTACAACAGTAAACAGCAGGGACAGTCAACTCATTTCTTTCACAAACAACCCCCTCCCCATTTCCGAACAAAAGTAAATGCTATGGCCCTGCCATGATTAAATTAACATACTTGCATTAATTTAATTTAGTTGATAGAAACATTAGTCACAACTTATGTGTGCCAGCTCACCTTATACAAATACACATTTCATTTTATTTATTTTACTTTTGTTTACTCAGATTTGTCCAACCGTCTTTAGTCAAAAAACCCTTTTCAGCATGTCCAGGGAACATACCTGTCAACCTCCTAGCACAAGAATCTGGACAAAGCCTAAAATAATGGGGGAACAAATGTTCAAAATAGGTACAGATTTTAAAAATTGCTGTTATATACTTAGAAAGTTGCTAGAATATCAGGATTTGTGTTACATGCATTTCCTGAAAGATATGAAGTCTGAAACTCAAATGTATATCACTATTTTAGTGACTTCAAACTTATTTGCCAGAAAACCACAAATTGTATGAAGAACAGACCAAAACTATGAGGCAAAAATCTGTACAGTTCAGAGGTAAGCCAGGGAGAAAAGCTCTAACATATTACAAACATTTTTAAACAGACATTCAGTGTATACATGGACAGATATGAAGTAACATATATTTGATAATTAGATTGCAATCATCTGAAAATGCAGGCAATTGTTACAGTCTTGCAAAGCTGAAATTACAACAACAGTAAACAGCAGGGCCGGTTACTTCATTCACACATAGCCGCAATCCTGATAGTCCACTCCAGCCACAAAATCTGATTGATCTTGCAAGGTTAAAAGACAAAAAAAGGTTAAAAGACAACACTGTTATTAATATATGTATTTTTTTTGCTTAAACAATATCCAGAGTTGAGAGCTTGTGTTCGATCTTACTTCACTCAGATGCACATTACTCTTGCAAAGCAAGGCAGAGGTACAACAGTAAGGCCAGTCATTTCATTCACACGTAGTAAGCATAGCCCCCAGCCCAACTGCCTACCCACAATGTCTGCCTTGATCCTACAAGGTTTAAAATAATAAAAAGTGAAGACAGTGATTACATTACTGTATTCTTTTCACATTGTATAGTCAAGAGTTTGTAGGTGATCTTACTTCAGTTCACTCATGCACACTTTAGTCATGCGCGCCTAGAGTTTCAACAACAAAACACTCACTCACCATCCTAATCTACCTTGATTGATCCAGCAAAAAGATTAAGTTAAAAAAAATTTCATCCACAAGTAGCTTCCAAAATATACTGAGTACCTAGTATCTTTTTGACCCCTGCCAGGATATTTTATTAGAAAAAAGACATCCACAGTCAAGCAGCCTCTAATGCACACTACCTCCTTAGTATTTAGTTAACCTTGCCAGGATATTATATTGAAAAAAATCATCAACAGCTCCTAAAACACATTGCCTCCTAGTTCCTAGTATTTAGTTAACCCTGCTAGGATATTATGTTAAAAAAGAAAGTCATCAACAGCCTCAAAACGCACTGCCTCCCTAGTATCTGGTTAACCCTGCAAGGATATTATATTAAAAAAAGAAAGTCATCAACAGTCCCCAAAACACACAGAATACTAGTATCTGGTTGACTATACCAGTGTATTATGTTAGAAAATCCTCATCAACAGTTCCCAAAACACATAGCTCCCCTACTAGTATCTGGTTGACCATGTCAGGATATTGTTAGAAAGACATCACAAACAGCCTCCAAAACTCACAGCTCACTGCAGATTCGTCCTTCTAATATCTGGTAGGCCCTGCCAGGGAAAAAAAAAATCCAGAAAGTATCTGGTTGACCCTGCCAAGGAAAAAAAATAAGAACTTACCTTAAAGTTTAAACAGTAATCTATGATTGTATTGGTGATTTTCTCTCTGTTCACTTGTTGCTCACCTCTTGTCTCTCCACTCTCGTGCTCTCTTCCTTGCAACTAAAGTGCAGGAAGAGAACACAAGATTGCCAGGACTAATCAGCAGCCATGTCATGTACTCAGATTACATGACAGGCTGCTGAATTTACAGTCACATCAGCTTTCTGTTTCTTGCAGTTAAAAACGCAATGACTTCTGGGCATCTTCACTGATGCCTGTGGTCATCCCAATCAGGACTGTTTTTAAAACAGTCCTGAAACAAAAAAGATAATTTGTTTCTTTTTTTTAAAGCAGAACTCAAGCACACATGCACACTGCTTCAAATTCCTCATAGAGAATCACATTCGACTTTACACACTAGCTTGTAGTTCAAATTGCTACTAGTGCATAAAGTTTAATAATTGAAGTTTTTCTTTTTTTCTTTTTTTTGCTGGCCCACTGACCCATTTTGACACTGGCCATTCTGGCATTCCCCAGAACTGCCAGATGCGCAGTCTGCCCCTGCCCATGGGACATATGTACATGTGCTACGTCTGAGGAGTTCAGTATGGCTATGAAATGGGTATGGAAACAATGGGGTCAAGGAAAGAGGGCTGTGGGGAGGACACATTGCAGGCAAGTCTAGGATGAGAGCATTTGAGCAAATGTGCCAAGAACTGAAACTTAATTTGGCACTAGACAAACTGGAGGCCTCAGTAAAAACCCTGTTCTTCTTGAAGCTAGAGACTTTTTTTACAGGCCAAAACATTCAGGTTGTTATTTTGGTAGGATTAGTGGCTAGACATCCCGGACTTATAACTGCATATAATAGATGCCTCAAGGGCAACAGGCATGGGAGATTACCTTATAGGGAGGAAATTGTCTGTGGAATGCTAGCCTAAAGCCTGGGTAAGACCAGGGCTGATAAAAGACATATTTTGGAACTGATGCCTATATGGGTGGGTTCCCTAATCTGGGTTCCACAGCTACAAACAAAACGATAGCATTTTAAAATTACATCCGAGTGGTAGCTTATGCACTTAGGAATATGTCATTGGAATCTGTGATGGTTTAGGCACTATTACAGAAATTACTTTTGCACATCTTGAAAGATGACAAGACTTTTTCCTTGAGGTACTGTCCAAGTACTTACCAATGACACAGTAACAGCTTGTCAAGACTATAGTTTTGCAGGTTCAGCATATTGGCTCCAGAAGCATTGCAGTGCCAAACAAAAGTGTCACAGGTGATTTGGCTAATTGGCAGTCAGGCCAAAGATTAAAGATTTATGGGCCCTAATACAGTACTTATTATTTGGAAGGCATATGGTGTAGACTGTAATTCATACCTGGATTTTGTGGAAGGAGTTTTTGGGCTAAAATATCTCCCACTTCCTCTTACAGCAGGAAGAATAGCCATAGGCAAAATGGTCCTTCTCATCCCTAACAGTAACTGCATCTGGGCAGAAGTAATCATCTCTATATACTACTAACAGTATTTTCAGATTTATCACCCTGTTCCCTCAAAGAGAACACCACTATACAGTTCTAGTTGCAATAAACTGTCTCCTATTTAAGCAGAAATTCACTGAATTAATAGCATTAATTACTGAACTTTGGCACATTTTCTTTTTTTTTGTATCAGACTGATAAAATGAGCACCTGCTTATAACCTAAGATGCAAATGACCACCACATCCTAACTCCTTGAAACAGTCGCCACAGTAGTGACCACAATTTTTTGGCATTAGCACCTAACATATGGGAATCACTAAAGACAAAAATAAAATCTGTCTCCTCTTTACCCAAATTCTGCAGTCAACTCAAATAATTTCTATTCAAACTACTTACTGGGGCTTTAAAAGAGCATAACTAAAACTTCAGCAACACACTATTTCTTGAAACCACACTTTGCTTTGCAGCTATCCCACAGCTTAAAGTCACTGCAGATTACTCCATTCTTTGTAATAATCTGATAGCACAGAGTACTAAGGCTATGATGGGCTAATAACCTGCTTACTACATTTGATGGCTTGATTTGCTCAGCTTCCATTTGCCTACCTATGAGCAAGTTGCTTAACCAGATTGAAAAAAATGGCCTAGGCACCTTGATAGTCTCCTGGACTTCAGGTCTACGTACCTATAATAAAGTTAATACACTGCATTGCTCTGTCTCTCTACTTAACTCTTACTATCTAAATATTTCTCCTCTCAATTTATTGCTTGTTTCCATCCACTCATACTTCACCGACTGTCGACAATTGTATATTTTGTAAATAACCTGCTAATTTGAGCTTCAACTCTGAAATACTCTAATTTTTTTGGGACTTGTAATTAATAAACATGTTTAATTTCTTTTGAATACATATATTTGTGGGACTTGTAATCAGTAAACATGCTTCACTTATTCTGATTATATGTATTTTGGGACTTGTTCTTACTTTTCTTTGAAATGCTAGTTTTAACAGTAATTTTATAAAGCACATTTTACCCTTACTAACTAGTCCATCCAGTAACACCCCCTCCACACTTATACTTAACCAATCTCTTCACACAAAACAGTACCCAGTGAGAAGTGAGCTCCATCTCTGTCCAGTCATCTCACATATTTTTCTGCCTTGAACTACATTGATTAACTACTCAACATCTTTTTCACATCTCCACTCCCTCTCTTTTTATACAGTCTCATTCTAAACATATTCTCCACCAAGAAAAATATATAATACCTACATACTTCTCTCTGTGTAGCTCTCAGTCTTTTCTCCCGCTGTTCCCTTCAACATACTTCTCAACTTTCTTCTATCAAACTCATACTCAAAGCTCCAACTTGCAGCTTTTACCAATCTCCAGTTAACATCCACCCAATATACTCCAAACCCTCAGTTACCCCAACACACTCCCTACCCTTTTCTCTAAATTGCACTCATCTACAATAATTCTTAAAGACTTATAACTTCCCACATCTGGCCTAAACCTATCAAAATGTTTCGCTGGTATCTTCCTACCATACCCCCTCTTTTGCTAGTCACTCATCCTATATCCTTTCATCAAAACTCCATTGATCCTGCTTTCATGTATAGATTCTCTAACAAAAAATCAAACTCAATATCATTTCCTTATCATACCTAGGATAATCAACTTATCCACTAATACTGTACATTTCACAACCCCATTTCTACATATCTGCTTTAAAACAAAAACTAAACTTATACAGTTGACACTTAGCTCATCCTCCCTCATTCATTTAATCTTTGTGGAGATATTCATCCAAAACCTGCCCACCCACACACTCATAACAATGGGATTACCAAACTACCACATGCACTCTCTATTTTTGACAAAATACTTGACACATTACCACAACAAAAAAAAATCTTGTTTATTAGATCAAGCTTCTTAAACAATAACCTACACTTTTATAGCATTAACCTCAGAAGCATTAGAAACACATTCCCAGAGGTCCACACATGGATTGCCCCCCCCCCGACATCATTGTTGTAATTGACACCTAGCTAAAACAAGATATAAAAGATGAGAAGATCTTACCATCAAATAACTTATAGCACCACAGCTACTAAAACTGCTGAGATTCTTGTATTCTCAATTTAACTCAGTAACAATAAGACCTTATGCATCATTGAGATCTACATAATCCCTGCTAGCAACATACACACTGCAAAGAAAAAATCCTCTCATGGGCTTCAGCAAATATCGAACAAGAAATTATAACACTAGGGACTTCAATATTGTTTGTCAAACTATTATTAATGAGTCCACCAATAATATACATAACTTCACTGAAATCATCTCCACTCCCACTAGATACAATAAAACCAGTAATACAAGCACTACCATTGACTGGATTCTCACAAATTCCTCAAACAATATTCTCACTTCTGGTTTCCTCTCTGACTCATTAAGCGATCACCTCCCTATTTTTACAGTCAGACAGCTAAACTCCCCTGTGAAACACCACTGCTATAATCTACTATATAACTTACATCATTCCATAAAGATGCCTTCTTGGCCAGCTTTATTTAACTGTCTGCTTACTCTTCCTTTAGATGATGCTGTCATGTACTTTATTGATACCTTTCTCTCTAACCTAAATGAACATGACCCAGGAAAAAACAAAAGAGTTAAGCTAAACCCCGCACAAGGGTCAAATCAAATCATAGTCAAATGAGGACTTAGACAGGATAATGGAGCAGCCCCCTCATGCAGTCATTCCAGTGTCCCATTAATTGGTTGTCTATCCCCAATTACCAAAAACACTGTTCAAATCTGTCCAAAGGCAAACTATTTTCTTCTCTACTTTTACAATTAATTAACAGCCATATGAAGGATGCAAGAATTCAAATGCCAAATGTACAATGCATTTGCTAACAGCCTAGGACACAAGTGTCCCCTTTTCAGGAGCATCAAAGGAGTACTGTTTGGTGAAGTAACTTGTTCAAAGTCATATAGAGGACAAATGAAGGCTGAGGGACATATATCCTGTACTACAAGAAGCACAGTTACTAGCATTATTCATCTGCACAAAGTGCTAGAAAAGCTGCTGTAGCCCAAAAACAGTGCATTTCACACCTGTGTGCTTTCAAAAAGAAGCTACATTAAAGATGTATTCAAAGTTAAAATATTGACTTCAAACTCATAGATGTCATTCTATCTATTTTCTTTACAGCCCGATAATAAACACTCTGTCAATAAAACAAGGAAACCAACATCATATCACATATAATGATGATACTTCTATATAATACAATCTGTTTTCTTCCTTTACACTATAAGCACTCTAGTTCATAAGTAGTCACTAGGCGTGAAGTCCAGAAGACCATTGAGGAGAATAGACCAAATATTCAGTTGCCTTAAAAAAATACTGTCTGGTTAAGTGACTTGCTTAAGAACAGGACAGAAATATGAAACAAAATCAGAGATGTTCTGCAAAACTGGAGACAGCTATGAGCAGACTAGTCTAAATCATTTAAAAGGTAACAAGTTCACTAAAAAATTAACAGATTAACAGGTTTTGCATCATCATGTATTATATTGTTTTCTTTTATTTATTCCTTTATTATCCCTCTAGAATAGTGACCTCTTTTCAGGGGAGACCCAAAGTGGTATTAATACTTCTGGGGGAAATTTGGTCAGGGCATGAGGGAACTTCTCTTACTCATCCTTGTTCCGAGTGGGACCCATTTTGTAGGAGCACTTCCTGTTTCCATTTCAGGCACAGAGGCAGCCTGGAGAAACAGGGAGGCAGATGGAAAGAGAGATGATGGAGTGGTGAGAGAGATGTAAGAGAAAGCAAATATGGAGGCCAGAGAATGCATGCAGGATTCTGAGGAGATGTTTCAAAGAAATCTGTTTGATGGAGATGAGTCAGCAAATGATGGATGTGTAATTACAATCTGCCAGTTGGGAGGGTTGCTGGATTATTTACTTAAAGAAATGGTGATGCAGAGCAAGCCAAAAAATGAAGGAAATGTTTCCTGGGGGACATTGCAGAGAAAATACAAAAGGAGGATGCAGAGACAATCCTGATGATAGTAGTAAGATGGAAAAGAAAACATATGCAGAGAAAGTACAAGAAGGCAAAAGGGGAGTTGCAGAAAAGAAGGCACAAGAAAATGAAAAATGAAAGTACATAGTAAGGATTCAAAGTAGAGAAGACAAAAAATGGACAGGTATGAAGTGTGGGACAATTTAATAGCTCCTTTGGGTGTAAAAACACGAGGTAAGACCATTAATTCTTACTAACAAAGAGACATTTTGTGACATCATATCTGAGACTTTTTTTTCAATAGAAAAATTTCTTGGAGAATATAAAAAAATAAGGACTGTAACCCATACAATCTTTATGTGATAAAAGCATTTAGCAGGGAAACAAAAAGAAAAATCATGTACAATTTCAACCAGAGGTAGAAAAAGAGACTTTGAAAGGCTATTTTAAATCTTTATGTAAACAAGTACTGTATATTGCAAAAGTTTAAGACAAAAAGGGTTTATGGACTGGTGGCTGGGATTGTATTACTGTTTTAAACATAGAAAGGGAAAAAATTATGTATATACCAAGCATGATAAATGTAGAGGGGAATGGGATGTCTTAAAATACTGGGGACAACCCAAAACATTTTTTGTGGAAATGAAGGAGACATGATAAATAAATGTGACAATAGAAAATCTTATTTTTTCAGGAAAATGGGAAAGGATGCAAAACAATGTGACTTGAAATGTTATACATGTAACAAAATTGAACATTTATGGATGGATTGCAGAAATAAAAATAATTGCAAAGAAAAAAAGAGAAGAAAATGAGCAAAGACATTTTAGAAGCAGTAGAAATAGAAGAAAAACTAGAAGAGAAAAAATAATAAAGAGGACATGGAGGAAGGCTCTGAAATAAGTGATGAAAAAGAAATAAACTGGGAGGTAATAAAAGGAAACAAAAGAATTCTATTGGTGAAAGGGTAAAAGACAGAAACAGAAAATGTAATGGGATAAATACAAAAAAGAAAGGGAATGGATGAAAACTGTATATACAGCTGATAATTGGCAGTTGGTATAATAGTTAACATGTTTAATTCACAGACACAAGGTACAGTGATTAACTTTTACCTTTGGGAGGGAAATTAGCTACGGTTACAATAGCCTATTAAGATAGCAAGTGTAGTAATTAGCTATGAACTTATAAAACCATGAATGAAATGGAAAATAAATAGTTTAGAATTATTTTTATAAATGTGAATAGTATTAAGAAAATAGTAAGATGAATAAGGATTTTGGAGTGCTGTAACATGTGATGTTGATGTAATTATATTAGAAGACACAACATTTTAAAAAAAATGAAGAAAGATTATAAATAGAGAAACTATGGGAAGGAAAGCTAATCTGGAATTTGGGAAATGAGAGATGATCTGGAATAGCGATATTCCGTAGAAATATAGCAAATATATTTGATGTAACATTAGCAAAAGTAGAATATTAACCATTGTAGATTCACAATGGAAAGAACAAGTATATAGAATTATAACATTATATGTTTATACCAATTGTAAAGAAAGGGAAAGCTTATTTCATCAGATTTTAGACTATGTAGTAATAAATATGAATACTATAATAACAGGAGACTTTAATTGTGATGTAAGAGGCAAGAGTAAAAAGACAGGAAATAATATAAAAAATGTTAGAAGTTATACAATGTGGTAAGTTAAACAGTTAAAACTGTGGGACAACAATTCATGGACTTACAAAAGGGGTATATATATATATATATATATATATATATACAGAGAGAGAGAGAGAGAGAGAGAAAACTGAAATAGATTATCTTATAACATGAGGAGGTAGTTGAAACTGGATTTTCTAATCATCTTGCAATATGGCTACAGATAAAGGAAAACAAGGAATATATAACAATAGGCAAAGGAAAAAATGATAAACGAGAAACCATGGAATGTAGAAAAAAGAGATTAGTAATACAGTCATGGAAAGATCATATTATCATTAAAACATTTTAGAAAAACATATCTGAATTGTGGATGATATTTAAGGAAAAATATATTTTTTACAGTGGCAATATGATGTGAGAAAAGTAGTGAAAGAAAAATATAACAGGACATATAACAATGCATTAGAAGATTTAGAACATAATGATAGAAACTACTTTGACAAAAAATATAATTATATGAAAGAAATCAAGAAAAAATACAAGACTTTTTTTACAGGCAAAACTATTTTTACATGGAAAAAGAGAAGAAGTATTGGGTTACTTAAGCATAGTAGTAAAGGAAGTTGGTAGTGTAATGAGAGAAATAAACAATGTAAAAGGAGAAATAGAAAGACCTCAAAAAAAAAAAAAAGATTATGGAGAGCATAGTACAATATGTACAAGAAATGTTTAAAAAGAAGGCAGTGAAAAAAACATGAAAAGTGAAAAAGTTAACAGAAAAAAGAGAATAAAGAGTTTGAAAAGCAGATTTCTTTAAATGATCTATATAAAGTATTAGGACAAGTAAATATAGACTCAGCTGCAGGACCATATGAAATAGGGTATGAAATGTATATATATAAAAAAAAAAAAAATATATATATATATATATATATATATATAAAGATTTTGAATAAATGGTTAAATGAAGGTTTTATTTATAAAGAATTATGCAGTGGAATGCTTCAATTCTTATGGAAAAAGTAAGATAGAAGGCAATTACAAAACTGGAGACCAATAATACTGAAAGATAATGATGATAAGATCTTATGAAAATAATACAAAAGAGATTTGAAAATATCAGGGAAGATAGTATATATAGTATAAAAGGGAGGTGTTGTGAAGAATCATTAATGATAAAAAATTATGGATGATATTATGAATAGAAAAGAGAAAGTGAAAATCATGATAGGAGATAAGGCATTTGACACAAGTGAACATGAAATCTTATGAGTAATAATGAAAGAATATAATACAAGTGAGAAAGTTATGTAATTATGTAAGTCAGCTTATAGTACTAAGAAAGAAAAAATACTTCATTATGACTGGTTAAGCCAAGAGGTGCATATGAAGAATAAGACATGAATGTCCAATGAACTATATCTGTATGCCCATTGCATTAGTTATGAATGTGATAGTATGCTAAATAAATTACAGAATGAAGGAGATGGGGTATATAACACCTGAAGGGTTAAGAATTCCAGTTATGTTAACATATGCAGATGACATTATAATAACTGCAAAAAAGAAATTTAGATAAAATAAGTAACAGAAGTAATACTTTGCACAAATAACAAAAAAAAAAAAATTCCAGGATGCACAAAATCCACTAGTAACCAAAAATAATGCACCCGGTAGCCATCAACGAAAACTCCACTTTATTAGAATTAACATCAGAATCCATTAGTTGTTATGTTATCATAGACAATGACTTCATCAGAACAAGAATGTTCTGATGAAGTCATTGTCTTTGATGAAAGCGCTTAACAACTAATGGATTTTGCTGATGTTTGGTTCTAATACTTTGCACAAATAAGTGTTTAGAGGTGATAGAGGTGGCTTTAAATAAAGAGAAAAGAAAAGGTCAGCAAAGATGGGGTATATATTTCACAATGACTGAAATTTCTGTGTTAGGTATAACATTTGAGGATAAAGATATAAGTAGAATTCAATGGGAAAAGCAAGAGAAGAAATAAAATAAACATGTCTTTTCTGGAGAAGATATAAATTATCATTCAGAAAAAAAGGTGTATTTGATAAATTCAGTATTGATGGGAAAAACAGCATATTTAGCAAGTGTATTTATGTTACCAACAGTATTTGAAAAAGGAATTATTGTATACATTTTTTCATTTATATGAGGTTCTAGATTAAACCCAGCAAAAAGAGGAGTTTTCTATATAAATAAAGAGAAAGGAGAGTTAGGGTTATTTAACCTGGTGGTATATGCTGCTGCATTAAATTTTTACAAAGCATTAAAGTGGATAAATGAAAAAGATGAGAAATTAGTAGTAAATCTGTATAAATATAAGTATGCTAAATCTGGGGGCACAGTAAAAAAAGAGTAAAAGAGGA
Organism: Protopterus annectens; assembly: GCF_019279795.1. NCBI lineage: Eukaryota > Metazoa > Chordata > Ceratodontiformes > Protopteridae > Protopterus > Protopterus annectens. The sequence goes on along the minus strand of NC_056733.1, from coordinate 460,928,902 downwards.
AAAAAGAGTATATGAATAAAGAAATAAAATGTTACCATGAAAAAATGTTTTTATAAAAAATAAAAAAAAAATGATACTTATAGAAAAAGATAGAAAAGTATGGTATAAGAATGTAATGATAAAACATTGCTAATTAAAACCATGGGAAAATCTGGGTTTATATTAGTTGCATGAAAGATGTATTCATCGAATACATCTTCAGCAAACACCAGCCGCTGAAATCCACTTTTTCCATGGTTCGCAAACACTTGGCCATCACCTCTACATTGCCCTTTTCCCCACTGTAGTGTGATCTCAGAGTTAGTATATATAGTTGGGGGTGTGTGAGGGTGCAGCCCACCATGTTGGCAGGTGTGAAGGGCAAAGCCACCCACTTGGGTGGATTTGATTTAGTCCATTGTGTGTTCCAGATTGTTGCAGAATGAGTGTTTGTGAACAGTGGGAAAGATTCTGTGGTTTGCTGAAGTGAATTTCGGCAGCTGGTGTTCGTTGAAGATGTATTCGATGAATACATATTTCAGGAAATTAGTATAGATCTGAAAATCTAACAGATGAAAACATTAAAGCTATAAAATAAGAAGCAAATGGTATTATCAGAAAATAGAATTTTAAGATTTTTTGGTGAAAATAGGTAATAGATGAATTGCCAGTAAAAGGAATATGCCAGGTAGAAAGAAAAGTGATAGAATATGTTTATATTGTCAAGAAGAATAAACTGTGGAACATGTTTTTGAAACGTAAAAGAATAAAAAACTTATGGGGAAAACTATGTCAAGAAGATTTTTTTAGTATATAAAGGACGATAAAAGAAACATGGATATGATTAAATATGGATATTATAAGAATAGAAGTAAAAATATGTTAAAAGAGATAAAAAGTTATTTTATGTTATAAGGGTTATATGGAATGAAAGAATAAATGAAATTATGTTTAATGGCAAACAGATTTTAGCAACAATAGTAGTTGATAGTTATGGAAAAAGGGTCGGGGATCTAATACGGATGAAACTTTAGTATGATTATGAAGAACATTATGAATATGTGTAAACAGAATTGTATACATATTTGTACATTTGTAAATATGTAAATATGTTTATATTCACTGGTGCTATCACCAGCTGAAGTAGATGGGATTGAGTTTAACATCTCATCCAAAGGATGACACACTCATGAGTGTAGCACCCCCCCCCTTTGCTGCACTGAAGTGCAGGGACAAATCTCAACAGAATCGGGGACAAATCCAGAAATAATCAGGGACACTCTTAAAATATTAGTACTATTAGAATGAGGCATTGACAGAATAAGACAAATGGGAATTAATATACATTTTCTGAAGTAAAAGAAGTGTATAACTCTAATTATTGCCATTACCATATTCATGGGCTACTTTAATTACTCCACTATTAAATGGGAATCCTATATGACACCAAACGTGCAGACACAGAGATTCCTGGATTTTGTAAACACAAATTCCTTAGACCAAATTGTCAATACACCAACCAGGGGTGCTGTCCTACTGGATCTAGGCCTCACTAATATGGGAGAGTGCTGCACAAACCCTAGTTTAATGTCTTCCCTGGTAATGTCAGAAAACAAAATGGTCTCCTTTGAAGTAAAAATAAAACCTGGACCCCAGCTAACCCTGGAATATTCAAGAAATACTCTAAGACCAACTTCCTGCTATTAAGTGATAGCCTGTCAAAATTTCAAGCCCCCATAAACCCTGAGAACATGGCTGCCTATGCAGAACTGTTCACAGAAACCCTATACAAGCATGTTAATAGCTGCATAAAGGCAGCTGTACCCACTAGGAAGTAGTACAATACTAACTCAAAAAAAAAGCCAACTTGGTGGAATCACAAAATCTATAGGCTATATATATAATATAATAGAAAGAAAAAAATCATTGCAAAATTTAGGAGGTGCAGCACCCAGCAGGATAAAAACACTCCCATCAAACTAAACAAACAACTCAGAGGACAAATAAAGTCTATCAAAGCCAGTTTTCAGGTAAATCTGGCCTTCCAGGTGAAGGGCAACCACAAGACATTCTTTAGCTATGTCCACAGCCTCAAAGGCAATACACAATTGTGTGCAGAGCTCATTGTAAATGGAGCCATCAGTACTGAGCCAGAAGATATAGCATATCTACTAGCCAACAAATTCAGCTTCATCTTTATCCATCTCTCCTTCTCAACCTTCCCTCAGGAAATATCATTGAATATAATTCCCCCTGCTATCACTAGGGAACAGGTCCTTAATGCTCTCTCTATGGCCAATAACACTGCATCAATGTGCCCAGTTAATATCCAGGATGCCTTCTAAATAACACGAAACATGACCTATCAGACCCTCTGGAATTGTTGTTTAACTGTAGCCTCCAAACAGGCTTCATGCCCCATGAATGGAAAACAGCAAAAGTCATCCCTTTGCACAAAGGCAGGCCATCTACCGATTCTGGAAACTACAGACCCATAAGTCTCACTAGTCTTATATGCAAAGTCATGGAAAGAATTATCATCAAAATGATCAATAATGATATAGTAAACCTCCAGATACTGGACCCATCCCAGTTTGGTTTCATCAAGGGCAAGTCATGCCTAGTCAACTTGGTGGACTTCTTTGAAAAGGTCACCAAAGCAAAGGATGAGGGCAAAATGATTCACACTGCCTACTTTGACCTGGTCAAGGCATTTGATACAATATCCCCCTTGAGCATTGTTTACAAACTAAATAGTTTAGATACAAACCCGTATGTCACCAGGTGGATAGCCAACTGGCTTACAGACAGGACCCAGGAAGTTAGAGCTGGGGATTCCACCTCTACAAAGAGGCCAGTCACAAGTGGTGTCCCTCAGAGATTGGTCCTCGGACCGCTCCTTTTTGGCATTTACTTCTCTGAAGTCAAGGCCAATGTCAATGGTATCTGGCTGACTAAATTTGCAGATGATTGCAAATTAGGAGCTGTAATTGAATCCCACACCACAACAAATGTTTTTCAGGAAGGACTGGCACAGACAAACAACTGGTGTCAGAGCCATGGTCTAAAACTAAATGACAAGAAATGCATAATAGTATCCTTTGGGAAGTCATCCACTGCTGGTAACTAATATACTGACAACACACCCTTTAGAGCTGACCCAGTAGTCAGGGACTTGACACATAGACAATAATCTAGCCTTTGACCATCACGTGTCTACAATAGTGAGGACATCATTCTATGTTGTGCAATGTATAGAAAGGTATGGCATCTAAGTCCAAGGAAGTCATTGTTCCACTGTATTCGGCATTCATCAGACCTATAATGGAGTACAATGCCCCCTTTGGTATGTATCTAAGCAGGCATCTCTAACAACTGGAATGTCCAAAGAGGTTCCTCACTAAATGAATACAGAGCATAAGTAAAATGTCCTATGCAGGCCACCTCAAGGCCCTATTCCTGTATTCTGTCTCCTACAAGCTGTTGAGAGATCTATGCCTGGCATACAGGGCATTGTTAGACCCCACTCTGATGGACTTCCTGCATATCCACAAAACAAACTGGACAATAATTACCCATTCTAAAGACTTAAACTTTGCCTGTGATATAAATAGGACATGCTGGAGAGACAGGTATGTATTCCAGAGAATACGCAATCTCTGGAATAGGCTCCCCATCCATGTGAGGTGGAATTCCTCTCTAACCCAATTCAAGTGTAACTTGGACAATTGGATGGGAACAGGAAATTTATTCCCTGGCTTGGCACCTATGTCTCTTATGGAGACAGGTAACCTGCAAATGATTCATTTCCCAGGTGCCTGCTTGTAAAGTCTCAGCAGCTGTATAGAGGGCAGCAAGTGGTGCTTGAGAAAGATGAATGGGATCTTACCTGTCCAGTCAGGTCGACTAGCACTCTGTCACCTGTGTGAGCAGCAGCAAGGGTCGCTGTCAACGTTTGTTAAAAAATCAGGTAGCCCTATGACATCAGCTGGCTTTGAGAGAGACTGGCAAAGAGGGCACTAAGACAAATGGAAATCAATCCAACAGACTTTGTCACCCATTCCTTTACCATTGGTAGGTCTTCAGATCTAGAAGGGCAGAGCCCCATGATGGAGCTCATTAAAAAGTACTGGAAGGTGGTCATCAAGAGCCTGCATGCATTATGTTATATAAAACACAGTTATAAAGACATACAACAAATTAAATATAAAAAAGTGAGGCAGACAAATGAAGGAGCAATGTTGATGATCAAGCTGAATGCTACTTACTAACAGTTTTCTCTTTCAGGTCTTGAAGCAGTTTGATTGGAGAGTCTTTTTATGCTGAGCAGAAAAGAGGGTCAAGCTGGCAGGAATGTGAATAAGTAGCACCTTTATTGGAGGAAACAGTCAAGAATGAGATGGCAGCAGGTAAGATCAACACTGAACCAGAACATGAAAGAAATGGGATAGCTAAGAATTTTGTTGGTACATGAGGGGGATTCATATTCATATTGATTTAATCACTAAGCATCAATTGTTTCAGATAAAGAATAAGAACATTGTTCTCTTGCATTAATTTTCCAAAAATAATAACTTGGTCTGTAAATTTACCCAGGATAGTATGAAGATATTGGGTTATGTGGAGAGTCGCCAACAGGGCTAGGACATTTGTGAATGCAGGCTCCATTGGGTGGTTTTATGCTGGTCTACTAATCAGACTTAGAAAATAAGAATGCCTGGTGGGGTAGTCCTTTCAAAGTGAGATGCAGATATGCTTAATATACAAAGCAACCTTGTTCTACAGGACTTGGGGACATGGGAGAGGCAAATAGCAAAGCAATACTGGGGAGACTCTCCAGTGCTAAACAAAACAGTAATGGGTCCAGGGTAGAGTGCAACACACCACTGCTTATTTGAAAAATGGAATGTGGCCTGATGGGTGTAGGTGCAGTTGCCTACCACCATAGCGCCCTTTATCTATTGTCAGCTGGAATGTTTACGGAACATTCTGTAGCCTTAACAATGTTACAAGCTGGAGGTTCTGGGTTAGATGGTTCTGGAACTGACAATAAAGGTAATGAAGTGGGGGTACTATGGATGTTTTGATTTTGTTGTGCAGAGATCAGCAGGTTAGAATGCTCTATTACGAAATATAGCAAGTAAGAGGAGTCTTGCTCTCTAAGGGTGTCAGCAGTGCTAAATTCTTAGATTGCAGCATTTAGCTCCATCAGTGAGTTGTCAAAATGAATAGCCTAATTGCAGCTGGTGGGAATTTAGATTAATTGATTGATTGATTGAATCAATTGATTGATTGATCGATTGATTGATTGATTGATTGATTGATTGATGGATCTATTTGTTAATTGGATAGGTAGGCTGGTCCAAGGACCCTTTTCACCCATGACCCAGGAGTAAGCAGTATGAGATTACTGATGTTAAGCATAAAACTAAATGGAGTACAACAGCAAAAAGGCACAACTACATTGATTTCAGGATTCTACAAAAATAAATTGCTCAGAAGTACTAATGACTTATCCAAATGATGCTAATTTCTCTAACTCAAATGTAGAGATTTTACATACTATGTAAGTACCACAGAATTCCTTAAAAGAACAGCGTTAATGCAATTAAAATCAGGTTTCTTCTGTATAGCTTTGCCAGCAAATAATAAATGCTGGAGTCAGGAGAATCAAGGGTAGAATTGTAAGAAAATTTAAGAGTTAGCTGTGGAAATGTTACAGTGATAGAAGGGAAGCATGCTAGTCAAGTAGCAGGATTCGGGTTACGGAAGAGAGACAGTAGAATGTATTGATTTAAATGAGCAGGGACTGGAATGTATCAGAATGTAACACTATAGGCTAATGCAGTATTAAATGAAATTATACCCACGGTGGTGGTGCTGCGGTAGCGTTATTGCCTCACATTAAGACACTGTCCGTTTTGATTCTCAGCTAGAGCATCTTCTGCATGGAGACATGCGTGAATGGGCATACTTTTGTTGAAGGTTGTGTGTCAGGGCTGGTAACTCGGCATGTAAAAATCAACTACCAATCATTAGCGGACCGGAGTTCCACTGTGGCGACCCCTAACCGGGAAAAGCCGAAAGACGCAACAACACAGTGAGAGTTATTCCCAGTAGGTGGAGAATCATTATAAGTTACCGTTTGCTGAAACAGTTAAAAACATGGCAAATGAGGACGTCAATAGCAGAGGAAGAGGAGGGGAGTGTAGGTTAACTTTTGTTTATAATGAATGAACATTTGTGTTTCTTTTATCTGCCCTCTTATTTTTTTTTTTTGCCTAGATTTTGAGTATTCACTAATCTGTCTGTCTTCTGCAGGAAGCCAATTAACTGGAACAATTTTACTGAAACTATTTTCAGCGGAAGCTATTCCAAAAGGGGTCTGGATTAAAGTTAGAGTGTTGTTGATTGTTAGAGCTCACAGGCTGCAATATGATGACTGACATCTGGCACCAGGTCTACAAGTGAACAAAGTACATGATGGTTGCATAATGTCCCCAAGATGAGTTAAAGGTGAAGTGCTTTGGAGTACAATAAATAAAGTAGGAATTTAAGAAAATGAATAAAAAAGTGGAACAGGTCATTTAATTTGAATTTGCAATTAAGATATGAAATATCTGGATGATGATATGGATTAACGTATAAAGTGTGCCCTACTTACTCAAGACAGATGACATCCAAGATAACATAACTATTTCAGGGGAGGGGAAGGGAGGGTGAGGACATGTATTAGCAGCAGTATGGACATGCCTTCTAGCCTAGGAATATTTTAGAAGCAGCACTGTTTTTGGCTCATCATTGCTGCGATAATATTACTGACATTATAACATCATACTTTGTGCTTATAGGGAAAATCATTTTGTCTGTGCAGAGAGTAGATCTAAATGCCACGCTTGGTGAAAAGGCCAGAGATCATTTGGCAGCACGTAATACGGACTTTGGATGACCTTCCGACTGTGTTTTTTTTAGTACGTACAGTATCTCTCATACGCATATGAACAGATAATTGAGTCACACCACTGTCCAAATAAACACTTATTACACAGAGCAGAGACTGCACTCTAATAGGAATATGGGGCTATTTTAGTCATATTTTAAAAAAAGGAACTTACTCACCACAGATGAAAGGAGCAAGAAAGAAAAGAAATACTGCAGTTATGTTTTATTGGAATAGTCCCAAGAAAGTTTTTTTAATTTCTTTTTTTGTGTCTCCATGTTGGCACACATATAGTATTTTGTTATTTTTGGTAATCATAATGGTCTACTGAGACAAACAATATCTATTTTTCAGCACTGACTTTAGACCATAGGAAAATAAATTACTTGTGCAGGGTCATGCATTTCACTATTAAGGACTCCAATAATTTCATCCTATGCCTCAAATGTTGAAGATCAGTAATTTAACTAAGGTACTTTAACACTGATGTTACTGCGGTGGTGGTGCTGCGGTAGCATTGTCACCTCACAGTAAGATGTTGTCCTGTTCGATTCTCAGTTAAAGCATCTTCTGTGTGAAGACATGCATGAATGGGCGTACCTTCGTTGAAGGTTCTGCGTCAGAGCTGGCAACTTGGTACGTAAAAATCTACTGCCAATCATTAGCGGACCGGAGTTCCGCTGTGGCGACCCCTAACTGGGAAAAGCCAAAAGATACAACAACTTTAACACTGATGTTACTTTTGTGCAACACTTTATGAAAACACATGAATCATGTTACCAAGTACCTGCCATCCCACTTACACCATTTGTCTAGAAATTTTCAATGAGGTGATTGCTGTTTATCTTTTATATGTTTATAATTATCATTGCCTTTGGTATTCTCCCTTTGTATCATACCTGAAAGCAGATGCAAGAAGCTCTGTTTTTGTGTGTACATACTAGTTAACTTAGAATAAATAACTGCATAAACGTGGTAATAGGGATTTCTGCTTTTATGATGCACACCTGTTTATTCAAAACTGACTTGGGTAGTACATGTAATCAGCAAAGACATCATGATCAAATGCTGTAAAAATGTCTGGAAAGTCAGCTATAGAACATTCATTCCACTGACAACAAATATACCACTAACATGTATGGGCTCATCATTCCCTTATACCTGGTTTCCCTAACATGAAGGTTAGAGCCATATGTAAGGTTATCTTCCAGGTCGCCACAAGAGAGCTTTGTGCCTCTGCCTGTACACCACTCATCTATGTACTCACAGCAGAGGAAGGGTGCCTCACATTTTCAGCTAGGTAAGTCTGGCTTTTCTCCCTGACCTGGACCCTACTGTGTCCAGATAATCTTGCTCCTACTTGTGGAACTGTGCAGCAAATACCCTTCCTCCATTTAGCAGTGTGCATAATACTTGGCTATTGATATAAAGACATTTACATTTTAGCCATAATCCCACACTTTGCTGGCTGACATTACAACCTGCATTACCAAAGGGGTCTTCTTTACTCTCCTCTTGATTCATGCGTGCACACATACAAACACACCCAAAGGTATTCCTTCACTGATTTGACAGCACCAAGTTCATATCACTTCCATTTGCATCTCTCGTTGTTGTGTAGGCCTTTCAATTGCACAGGAGCAATTAGCCACTGAGAAACCACCATTCCCACCCCCCACAGCATTGCTTTGCCAACCTAAACTGATCACCTCTTCCTCCACCTGTCTCTTACAGCACCTGAACTGTGAACTGTTGTTGTCTGGATTACAGTCAGTACTATATCATTGTTCACCACAGAGCCAGTTAACGTGAAAAAGATATGACGTGTACTTATTCTAATGAAGGAGAAGACAGATGGTTTAGCAAAGCTAAAGTCACTGAAATGTCCTTCAAAGATGTGAACATATTGAACCTGCTGTTTTTAACAGCAACATACTTTTCGCTGACATGATGGAAGCTATGTATACAATTTAAGTGATAAAAACACAGTTTTCCTGTGTGTATGTGTGTGTGTGTGTGTGTGTGTGTGTGTGTGTGTGTGTGTGTGTGTGTGTGTGTGTGTGTGTGTGTATTTGCATTTATGAGCCTGCCCAGCATACCTGTCAACCATTCCCGAAATGTGAGAACATCCCTGATTTTTGTTTCATATTTATTTCTTGTCCCCCATAAAAATTTAGAATTTCCGGTTAGTCATTGGGAATTATATTCACTTAATATTATCAGACATTAGAGTTTCACACTACTTAATGCTCAGAAAAGGTTCTTCTATGAAATGCTGACCTCCTGAAAGTTGACATTCCAAAAGGATTAAAAAAATGTCCAAAATCCAAATGGGCAAAGAAATCCTTTTTTAAATTGTTTTTTTACAGGGAGAAAAGATCCGGTACACTCCATCTGTTGGTCTGAACCTCCCCACATACCTCCTGAACTTATATATAAAAACTCCATAGTTGCACCAACTCAAAGAAGGAAGAATTCTCACTAAAGAAGTGAATCTTTGTGGGCTCAGAATTAGAAATTACACGGCAATGATTTCCTATTCGAAATATCATTTGGCATTATTCCATTCAACCTTTTTTTCTGTAGGCTACTGATGCTTGAGTAACTTCTCCTCAAGAATGTGTGGGGGAGCCCTCAGAAAATGTATCGTGACACAAAATTTGTTGACCTGTAATTCTGTAACCTTTTTAAGTGGATTGGAGTAATATTTAAAACTTGTGCCTGATTTTGGGCCTTTGTCATCCTATTAATTTTGGCTCTGTTCTCTATTCTTGAGCAAAGAATTTGAAATCTATGCCCCAGTGCACTGGGGGTGGTCTTTTCCTCTCACATGCAGATACTTTGGAATGGCTTACATAATTATCCCATTACATTATCTCTTCGGTTTTGTGTTTGCGTCCTGTTTTCAGCTTTTTGCTACACATATATTATTTTTTTTCAGTTTTGTGTCTGCATCCAGTTTTCTGATTTTTACTACCTGTATTTTATTTATTTATTTATTTTTTCATTTTCTTTGTGTGTTTTCTCCCATCTCATTTCTCTTAAAAAAAGACAATATTTGGCAGATTAGTTTGTCATAGTGAGTATCTATGAATTTAATTTTTGCAAAATAACCTGTAATTATAATAATTTGTAATATAAAACAGCTAATATATATTAAAGTTAGGTGCACTCATTTTTGGATTGCCAAAATTGTACTTCAAGTCAAAATTCCTAATCATTCCACAGGGAGCTTGAGATGGTACCAGTATATAAACTTAGCCTCCAAGACAAGTTTAAGAGTTGATGCTTTATTCAGTAGGCACAGGACAATCTGAGATAAAGGGATGGAGTGAATCCATGAAAATTAGTCACTTATTCATTCTTTGATTACCTGCTTAATCCATTTCACAGTCAATGAGTAGGCAGACATTCTCCTAGCATTTGGTGGGTGTTAGGCAAAAATAAGTAGGTAAGTTAGATGCCCCTGAGTTGTAATCAACTTTTGGAGACACTATAGGCAGAAATAACAATCCAATTATTCTGAAGCAACCGTAGCTAATTCCAGGCTGCATCTGCACTCTTACTCACACACAAACTTCACTGCTGGCAGTTGGGAGGTCACCAGTTCACCTACCATATGTCTATAGAGTGTGGGAGCATTCAGTGAAAACCCATGTGGGCAAAGGTGGTACATGCAAGTCTGACACAAAGGTACCCCAACCAACAACTGAACACATTGCTGCATCATTTGATACCATATTGCTTAATATTATTTTATTTTCACCTGCTCTTATTTATTCGTTAGTTATCTAGTTAGTTAGTTAGTCAGTTAAGAAATTCATACATAATTATTTGCATAATGACATTTCTTACACAGGGCAGAAGATATATTAGGGAACTTTTAGTGCTCCTCCCCATGCATAACCTGAAACTTTCTGTACATTATGGTATTTCACCAGTAGTGAACCTTTCCTATTGCAGTCCTTCACCTCTTCAGTATTTAACTTATATTAAGTATAACATTAACTGAAAAACTAAAGTCTTTCAGAAAAACAAAACATGCACTTACTCTCACACATGCACACTATACATCTTTACACCCAAGCAACCCCCCCCCCCCCACACACATATTATACATCTATACACTAAAGCAAACACCACACACACACTGGCTTGGAATATATCATCTTTAAGGAATATTAATGATATTGTTCTTTTATTATATATTTTATGCCACACTCTAAGATTGTTTTTAGATTAATGTTTCAGAAAAAGAGTGTGATAAATGGAGTAGAAGGTATGTGTCTGAGCCTAAATATTTGGTGCTTGGGGGTAAAAGTTAATTATGTTAAAAAAAGTAATTACCAGCATTATTTCCAACCATGGATTCAGAATGAGTCAGTAAGTTGTTTGCACTAAAACAATAAATTACAAAAACTCTATTCACCTTTCTAACAGTTTATAAAGCTAAATAATTATATTAGCATTTCTCCAACTAATTCCAAATTCCATGCTTCTCTTTTGGTACACAGCTACCCAGTGAAAGACATCCACAGGACTCAGAAGGAACCCCGGTACTTGTGGTAAATGCTGTGATAAAAAGGTCCTGTTTCCCTGATGTGGTACTTTTCAATTCAGAGACATATTAGGCACCATGTCATAAACAAATTCCACTTATTTTCTTAGAGTTTGGAAGTTAACTCTGTATGTCCCAACTTCAACTATGAAACCATACATTTGCATCGACATATTGTTTATACACATTTCTGCTCTTTTCTAGCAGGATGCACTGTAGTTACAATCTTGGAGCTCAGTACAGAACATAGTTTAATCATGACATATAGTTCTCTTAGATTTGTAAGACAAGCCTGTGGATCATATTAGCATTAACAAATGACATAGGATTATTTACAAAATTCTAACTAGCTGGGCTGACAGCCTTCACACTTGGTTTAAGCCATGAAGATGTTATCTCATAGGTCTGAATGCAGCCAGAAATACAATGTCTGTAAAAAGCCTGGGCTGGGATCCTGCTCAATCATCCTTAGTGGCAAACTAATTCCTACTGTGGGGTGCCAGAGAATGGCTTATTAGTTTCTGCAGGAAGTGTGGAAGTGTTGGAATTGTTTTACAGTTTCCAGATGCTGTAATAAACCTTAGTTAAAGTTCTATGTATGTATTGTGACACATCGGTGGCAGATCTTGGCTAATTTTCTAGTAAGAGGATAGTGTGGAAACCATTGAGTCAGGTAACCAGATGTGATGTCATTCTGTAGCCAGCACTTAAATTGTATTTGAATACTAGTGAGAGATGTGAGGTGTGCAATCTGTATTTGGACCTATCAAGACACTCATCTACTTTCATCTTGCCTTGCTTTAGTAATAACTAGGGAACAGTAATTCTTCAGTCAGTTAAAAAAATATAATGAGATTAGCTAAATGTTTTTTCTGTATCTGTCTGAGTCTTTCCATCTGTGTTCTTTTTATATATTTCCTGTGATTGAAATCCTAGTGTTGTAAATAGATACTCAATACTTTCATGATTTTTATTATTATTTATTAAATAAATCTAAACTTTTTACTTTGGCTGGTCTTTTAGGAAATATTTAACCTTTGAGAGTATTTGCATTTATTTAGTGGCACTGTGACTCCACATTACTGAAAGTCTTGCTGCTTGGTTAAATACTACCATTTGTATAAGTATTAATTTTACTAAGTGCAATTGGGTACGCTGGTAAGAGCCTTAAAGTAGCTGACTTTGGGTGTTCTGGTGGCAGCAAATTTACTTTATAGTCTGAGTGGAGGTGGCAAAGACAGTAAGCTGTGCCAGCCTTTCCCAGGTGTGTGTGTGTGTGTGTGTGTGTGTGTGTGTGTGTGTGTGTGTGTGTGTGTGTGTGTGTGTGTGTGTGTGAGCTATTTGGGGAGGGACACAAAGTACTGCTTGGACAGAGACAGTGCTGGAGGTTTTAGCTTGACCACTCAGCTGAGATCTTAACCCTATAGCTGTGTCAGTGGGGAGTCTTGTTGGGGATCTGGACAGAGAGGGAGAAACCAGCCCCAGACTGTGATCTCTGTGTTCTCTTAAGGGAAATTGTACTTTACTGTGTGTGTACTGTTCATCCTCCCAATGTGCACATCCCTCAATGGTGTTAGTGGTGAGGATTGTGGTTCCTTGATTACTGGGCCAGTGCATGGGCATCACATATTGTTTGGCAGTGCTGGAACAGCCACATCAAATATTAATTGTTTGATTGTGGTGAGATAGCCACATCACTTATTAATTGGCTTGTAGTGGTGTGGATATTGAGTTCTGTAGCTTGTGTACAGTGATCACTTAAGGAAGGTGTTTTTGTACTCTAAATCAGCCATGCAGTGAACATTCAGAGTACATATCACAATTGTTTTATTTCTTTGTTAGCTTAGTTAGTCAGGGAGAGCAGGCAGGCATGTCAGCAAAGGAGTATGGCAAGCTGACAAGGAGCAAGTTGGCTGAGACATGCCAGGCTAAAGGACTGGTGCATGGGAAACCTGACTAAAGCAGACATGATTGCAACTTTGGTCACAGCTGCATCATAGAATAGCAATCAGGAGGATGATCAGACTGGCCGTGGAGATGTACAATACTCAGAGAATGGACAGCTCAACCTTTCTACAGAGGACTTAAAAATCTATCTGGAGTTAAAGAGACTTGAGTTGGAGGCCAAGCATTTGGAAATAGAAGAAGCAGAGAGACTGAGGCATCTAGAGGCTGAGGAAAATGAGAAACTGTGTCGTCTACAGGCTGAGGAAGTGAGAAACTGCTACGCCTGGAAGCTGAGGAGAAGGAGAGGCAGAGAGAACATGAAAAGGAGATGCTGACTGTTTACCAGAGTCATGGAGGTGATGGGGAAGGAAATAACCGGACTCCAGAAGCACAAAAGATCAGCAAATGTCTTCCATAATTTACAGAGGGGGATAATTTTGATAGTTTCATTCATATGTTTGAGAGGGTATGCAAACAGTATAATGTTGACCAAGGGCTCTGGGTATGATTCCTGCCCCCTTACTCCATGGTAAAGCTGTAAATGTTCTTTCCAAACTATCTGATGTTGACGTTTTAAATTATAATGTTGTAAAGAACTGTTTGCTAGAATTTTTTAAGCTAACACCTGAAGTTTATAGTATAAGATTTTATGAGCATAGACAAAGGCAGATGAAAGTGTGTGTGAATATGTTGCTGAACTAAGCACTTATTTTCATAGGTGGTTGAGTGGATATCAGATCAGCACTTTTGAAGGACTGGCAAACCTTTGGTGATGGAAAAAGCCCTTAGCACTTTGCCTGAGGACAAGGGGATCTGGTTAGCTGATAGACAATGCTCTACTGCAGATGAGTTGAGGAAGAAGAGAGACCTATACCTGGCAAGCAGGACATCCCTGCACAGGAAAGAGACACCCTGTGCTGCTCATAGGTCTAAAGGAACCATTGATGGGCAGCCCAGACTGCCCCAACAAAATCTGACAGTAACAAGGGAAGACACTAGTCCAGGTACACATCCAGGACCTAGGGTTAAATGTTTTGAATGCAACCAGTGGGGCCATGTAGTATATAGATGTCCACGGAGACAAGGTGGGGAACAAAAGGTGAGGGAGCCAGTAAGAGGGAATAACAAAATGCTAACAGTAGGTTGTCTTGAGAACAACAAGGGTACCAAATTACCATCCTGCAGATGTCCTGATAGGAAAGAATTTTGATAAAGCAGTACCATGTGTTCATGCAGTTACATGCAGTCAGGCCTGGAGACAAGCATGTGGGTCTGGTAGCCTGGGTGAGATCCAGACAGACTGCACACTCTTTAGCCAGGACTGGTGAAGTGGTTATTTCAGGAAGGGAGATACCCTATAGTAGTGAGACTGAAGATGATCCACAGGTGCTTGTGGGTACTGATGTTCCCTTGAACAGAGTGACTGCATGGGCCAAGGTGAATAGCAGTACCCAGGCTGACAGTGAGACACAGCTGTCAGAGGATACCAGACTTCCTGTGGAAGGGGAGCTGGGGAGGGTTACAAAGAGAGAGATGAGACAAGGTCAGCTCTCAGACCCTACATTACAAGGCCTGATGCAGGTAGCTAGTGAGGTACCTGATTTTCAAGGGAAGGGGAAATCTGTATCCTGGGACAAAGTATTACTGTATAGAGAGTGGATCCCCCCCGAGGGAGGACTAGAAAGTGAGAGAATACAGCAGTTGGTAGTGCCCAGAGCCTACCATCTGGCACTTCTAGCCATAGCCCATGATATTCCCTTTGCAGGTCATATGGACATAAAACATACAAAGAGATGTATTATGCAGAACTTCTATTGGACTGGAATTTCCAAAGATGTAACAGGGTACTGCAGGACCTGTGAGCAGTGTCAAAAGCTAGGCAAGGCATGAAACAAGGTGAAAGCTCCTTTGATGCCTTTGCCTGTGATTGAGTATCCATTTCAGAAGGAAACTATGGACATTGTAGGGCCTCTGAGTACTCCATGTTCCACAGGAAATGTTGGAACTAGGGGTAATTCAGGAGTCCAACAGTCCCTGGGCCTCCCCCAGTGGTGTTAGTGCCAAAGAATGATGGCAGCACCAGATTTTGTGTAGACTACAGGAAATTAAATAGTCACACAGTCAGATGCTTACCCCATGCCTAGGACAGATGAAGCCCTACAGCAGCTGGGTGGGGGCTAAGTGTCTTACCACCATTGATCTTATCAAGGGCTGCTGGCATGTGCCCTTGACAGTGGATGAGTGTCTTGTCAGGTCCAAAAGGGGAGTGCACACCCCACATTTCTCACTAGTATTCAAATACAATTTCAATGTCGGCTACAGAATGACATCACATCTGGTCATCTGACTCTGTGGGTCCCACACTATCCTCCCATTCGAAACTGAGCTAGGATCTGGCACTGATGTGTCACAATGCACACATAGAACTTTAGCTAAGGTTTATGACAGCATCTGGAAAATATAAAACAATTCCAAGGACAGGCAGATGCAAATGTGTATATGAACTGCATCTTGAAAATGAATTAATAAAAGACATCACAAGGGCAATGCCCTTGGGTCTGAAGGAAGATAAATGCACAAAGTTAAGGACATGGATGAGAAGGACATAACATACAAAAACAAATGTGAAGACCAAATGTGCTGACTCATCTGATGTTTCCCCTGCATGAAATGTGCTAAAATAACAGAGCACGCACAAAGGAGGAGATCATGAACAGTCCATGGTTTAAGTAGCATCAATGACTCAGTATGTATCATATTCACTTTTAATACTCCACCAAACGCACTGAAGGAGGCAAAACAGTCACCGGACGTCCAAACATTAAAAAACTGTTTTACTAAGTACAATAAAATACAAACGCATATGAAAATCATTCTTGGAAATACTATCATATTTTACTTCATCTTGCAAAATCTCCAACATTTTAGCTTCATATAAAATATTATTCATCAAAACAATCCCCCCACCCTTATCAGGTTTCATAACCCTCAAATTCCTATTGTTCCTTAATTCTTGTAACAGCGCCCTTTCTGAACTGCCAATGTGGGATAAATATAGACATACAAGTAAAAAGGATTGTAGTGAATAACCACAGATAAACTCTTAGACATGACGGAAAAGTGATATAATGTGGTTAAAACTGTACTCCAATAGCCCCAAACACAAGTAAGATCTTCACATGGAAAGTTTGAATATGTGTTCAAATCTAGAAGAAGAAATCTGTCACAAAGTCAGGGTCTGGCAAAAGCAGCACACAAAGAAGGTTTCTAAATGGAGATGCCAGGAATCAGGACCATGTGCATTCCCGAAGACTGACTTCAATCAGTCACACAGTGATCCCGGAAAAGAATTAACTAAAACTCGATAGACTAAATGAAAATTATAAGGCAATAGATATAATCAATTCTTCAGTACTTTTAAAATTAAAACAAGTTTCTTGCAGTACAAATAAGAAATAACAACATAATTCTAACCATTTGTTACACTTGTTATCCAACCCCCTCCATCATGTCCAACTAGTACCATGAGGCAATCCAAGTTGACTGCAGATATTCTTAGTGTTATTTATTTATTTATTTATTTATGTATGCATGTATGTATGTATGTATGTATGTATGCATATATATTCATATATTTTGATTATTCCTATTATTTACTGATTGTTTTTAAGGATGCCTGTGTTTTTCTGTGTACTTGGTGAACATACTATACTATACAACATTCAAAAAGATATGTGTAACTAGATCCTTTTAACTTTCAATTAAAAAATCAATGACACAGTTCAAAATAATCTATGAAGTACATAACAGGGACGAAGCTCAAAATAATCCATTACAGACTGAATTTAATTGCACTCTAAAAAATTGGTACTGTTCATCTGGAAAATAGAATGATTATTAAAATCCATTCAATAAGAAAAACTGTGCACTAATTTTATAATTCTAATCCTCATTCACCTGTTGCAGCACCAAAGGTTTAATGGGCCCTTTAATCAAAATCTAGATACTTATAGGATGGGTATAAAGCAAATGAATGCATTGCTGTATTTCAGAAACTCACAACTGCTACAGATTATTAACAGATCTAAAATGTCAAATTTTGTACAATGTCACTTTAAAGCTATGGTAAAACACAGCACTTACAAAAAAAATGTTTTTGTGCTGCCATCTAATGGTGCAGTTATATATATTGAAGAAAATATGCGTCCAGTCAACAAAGCACACTCCACGAACCAAATACGAACGCAGACTGTCACAAACTCCACCAAAGATGAAAAAACAGGCAGTTCAGCAAAAATACTAAGAAACTCTTCTTTATTACACACAAAAGTTGAACGCTTTCACCCACAGAACGTGGGCTTCATCAGAACAATTGTAATAAAATCTGCAGACCAATTTAATACCTTTTTTGGTGCCAAAATGCCATTTAAAAAAACATTCCCTTAAAGAGAACTTACACTATATAAACTTCCCATAAAAATGGATGTATTAAATGGGTCTATATCACTTTGACGAAATGGCAGAAGTTCGAACACCAAATGTTCAAACTACAAACCTCGAAGTGCAAAACCATCGAAGGCTTAGAACACTGCTCTCCCATATTCCAAGAAAACACACACACAACATAAGCACACCAAAATAAATAATCCATACATATACACTTCACAAAACCCTACTTCTAACCCTACACTAAACCGTACATACACTACTATCTATCCACTTACCTTAACCCAAACCCTAACCCTAAGGTCCATAACTATCGCACACTCACCTTATCTGCTCCCTAACCCTAAGGTCCATGACTATCGCACACTCACCTTACCCGCTCCCTAACCCTAAGGTCCGGCAACTATCACACACTCACCTTACCTGCTCCCTAACCCTAAGGTCCGTAACTATCGCACACTCACCTTAACCCGGTCCATTCGCACACTTACCTTAACCCTACTAAAAACTCCTGATGTCCACCACTGCAGATTTCATCTTCACATAAACTCAAGAACATCTCCACTGGTGGAGGATTAGGGGGAACAAAGCTACTCAAGTTTTGTATAAGGTAGCCGTCTACTGTCATTAGCTTGTCCAAAAATACATTTTAATGCAAGGTTCCTGCAAAACAGTCTGATATCCAGCACAAATTCAATAATATCAGACGGTAAGGCTGGAATAAAACTCAGGCCCTTGTCTAACAAGGAAATCATATCAGGGCTTAAACTCTTATTAGAAAGATTCACTACTAAACTTGGTTCAGATCCAATTAAAGTGTGAGCTTCTTCCTTTTCCATTCCTGACTCTGTGTTCTTTGAGTCCTGTGATGGTTGAATGGTTGAAGAAAGATCCCAATAATGCCTTAGCAGCCCACGTAGCACAGTATCCTTCTCATTACTTTGTATTTAAGGCCATAGAGGCAGTCTGTCAGACCACAAGAGGAGGCGATGTTCATAATCACACAGAGCTAAGGGAAACATGCTGGATAATTAATTTAAGAGCAAACAGATCACCAGGCTTGAATACTATTGTGCCATTAAAACCTGCACTTAAGAATAGAAAGAATATGATTAGTAAGTTTACTTGAATGTTGCTTCATTCATATAATGTATTCACATCCATAGCTATTAGTTTTCTCATGTACAATCCTATAGTAAAGAGAAGCACTGCCCCTTTAATTACAATGAAGGAAATTATACCTCTCTGCTAGCTGGCCTCCTTTTGGTTTGCAACAAGGGCGTGTCAGAGAAATAAATGAGGAATGGCTGTGATGCCTTATAAATACAAAAGCTAACAGTCCTTTTTATACGATCTGAGGAAAGCTTATTTGCTGAAAGCGCTTATCGGAAGACTGAGGACTGCTTATTTTATGTTATATTCTTTTTATTAAAGTTTTGATTTTACTATTAAGTTTTACTGCCGTGGTGGACATCAGGAGTTTTTAGTAGTGTTTGCCTTTTCTCTTCCTCATTGGTGTCCTTCACAGTGTAAGAAAGTTTTTTACCTACTTACCTTAACCCGGTCCGTAACCTTCGCACCACAGTGGAGGAAATAGTGAAGCCGCAGAAATGGCCCACCGAATTCTTTCCCTGGGAAAGAATTTGGTGTTCCACGGCTTCACGATAATCAGTTTTCAAACTTCACAGTTTGAACATATGGTGTTTGAACTGCTGAAGTTTCGACGAACTGATAGAAAGCCTATTAAATAGCTACACATACTCCATAGTATATGAATCACTCAAATAAAACTTAATATACTAACTTTAAATAATATATATATTGAAAAGAATATATGAATATTAAAAATGTAACTAAAAAAAACATACATTATTACATTTCCATTCTAAATAAATGTTATTTATATTAGACTAAAATACATATCTTCAACTGTAAATTAACACTCCATTGTACACACCATACAAAATACATACAAATATGCATAATTAATACATATGTGTATCATCTAAAATATACACATTTAATAAAATAAATATATGTATAATGTATTTATCTGTAAAATAGATAGAATTATTCACCCTGCAAACAAATATATCCGGATGTAAACATGAGCTAATCATACATTCATTTATAGTTTTTGGATTAAAATAGGTTTGATAGTAATGTGGTCATTAAGACCAGGTGGTGTGGATGCATCTGTAAATAATTGCCACCAGACCTCTTTATATCCCAATACGGCCTTATAATTACCTCCCATAGGATCTATCTTGATAATCTCTAAGATGATGAACTTAAATGTATGGGGATCCCCCACTTCTCAATATGCCTATATAGGGCATTATTATTGTTCCTTCTTCTGATACTATACAAATGATCGTAAATTCTCTTTTTGAGACTCCTTTTATTTTTTCCTATATAATACCCTGTGCGTACAGTATACTTTGCCATATATATCACTAATTTAGAACTGCATTTTTCCTGCCTAAATCTAATCCTTGTTTTATTAACATTGTCTAATATAATTCCTTCTCCCTCCATTATAGCATGGCATTGGTTACAATGACCACATCTGGTTGTATGTTTAGTGCTAGTGAACAACTCACTTCCTATTCTACCTTGCTCTAAATACAACTTCAAGTTACAACCCATTTTAAACACAAAACTGGGCTTTTCACCTATAATATCACTAATTTCCTTATCAGCCATTATTACATTCCAATTCTTGGTCAAAATGCCTTTGACCTTGTTAACAAAAGGGCCGTACTCAAGAATACATGCTCGTTGATATCTTTCATTAGTGGCTTCTATAGATCTGATATCATTCTCCCTTTTGTTTGCACCTAAAAGTGGGGGAGGGGGTTTGTTTACCCCATTCATTAATGACATATTTCTTAACGTTATTCATCATATGTTTAGGATATCCCCTTTCACTAAATAAACAGGTAATAAATTCCAACTCATGTATCATGTCTATATATGTGGAAGTCATGCGAGCTGCTCTTATACAGCGTCCCTTAAAAATATTTTACATCAGTTTTCTAGCGTGATTACTTGTATATTCAAGGTAGCTATTGAAGAAGGTACTTTTTCGATATATTCTTGATTTAAATCCCTTATCTCCACTGGAAATGAAGGTGTCCAATTATGCAATCCCCTCACTATTACTCATGTATGTAAACCTCAAAAAACTACTGCTTTTGCTCAGATATTCAATAAAAGTGTTTAAACTCTCAAGGGTACCATCCCATAGGATAAATATATCGTCCAAAAATTTGTAGTAATGTCTTATGTGCTTGTAATATCCACTATTGAAGATGACAGATTCTTCCCAATCCAACATAACCAGGATGGCAAACATGGGGGCGCAAGCTGCCCCCATTGCTACCCCTCTCGTCTGTCATTAATGTTCACCCTTAAAGTGGATATAGTTGTAATCCAGCACAATAGACATATACTCCAGTATTAGACACACCTTATCCCAGTCTAAATTAGCATGTTTCCTGATGCTGTTGCAAAAAGCATCCAATCCCTCCTGCTTAGGGATACATGAATAAAGGTCTACTATGTCAATAGTAACATATATTAACCCTTCTTTCCATAAATCAGTAGTAAAACCACCTAAGAATTCCCAGGAATCCTTTACCATATGTGGAATTCTACCATACAAATGTTTTAACCATGTGTCTATTGCTACACATAAAGTACATGTTTTAGATTGACTTCCTGAAATGATAGGGTGAAAGGGGTGGTCTATGGTGTTTTTATGAATTTTAGGAATACCTACTACAGTCACTAAAATTAGGTATTCAAACTTCAAAAAATTGTATATATCTACTGTAATTCTATTGTCTATCAAAAATTCTTCTATATACATGTCTATACATTTGTATGCAATATGTATTTCATTGATACACACAGTTGTATAATTCCTGACTGCTGAAGGATTTTATACATTTTCGTAGTATATTCCATAGCATCATATATAACAGCCCCCCCTATACAGCTTCATTATTCAAATATTTAAATCCTCCTTGAGATCCTTAAGTAATTTTAATTCATCGTCAAATAGAATACTTTTAATTTTTCTAGCTCTGATATTATTTTGTAGTTGGTAGATCTCCCGTGTGACTAGTTTTTCATATACAGATAGACTAGGGTGCATGGGGAGTACATAAACACTTTTCTTCCTAAGTGTATTTTTTCTTCCAACATGAAACTCATCTAACTTATCCTTGAACATAATAGCCAAATTTATTTTTCTAAGAGATATTTTGATCTCAACTAAACAATCAACTAAGTGAAAACATGTAGTAGGAATGTATTTCATTCCTCTAGACAAAAGATCAAAATGTACAGTGCCTAATACTAAACTGGTATAATTATAGCTCTTAAAATTCTTGTAAATATGTACCACCCCATCAATAATGATATTAGCACTATTGTGGGTGCCACTATCTCGACTAGTTACCAATGTCTCACATTCCCTCTCTCCCAATACTGGCTCTTGTTTGGACCATAAGTAGGGTAAAACATGTTCTGTCTCCAATTCCCATGCTTTCTCCACTTCGGATGCTGTCCCTGTTTCCAAGCTCTCTGAAAATGTAACCTATCTCCTTCAGAGTGTGCCTGAGCCACATCATCATAGACACGCCTAACCACATTACCCTATTATCATAGTGGTCCTTGTTCTTAGTGTCATTAGCCACATCACCATAGACACGCCTAACCACATTACCCTCTTATCATAGTGGTCCTTGTTCTTAGTGTTATTAGCCACATCACCATAGACACGCCTAACCACATTACCGTCTTATCACAGTGGTCCTTGTTCTTAGTGTTATTCTCATGCTTAGTCATATTCCGTGGATAAACTCTCTCATTTTTATACTGTTCCGTAGCTCTAATAATCTTTCTACTTTTTTTACCATGAATTTTCTGTACCTTCTTTTCTTCAATATTAAATTGCTTAACATATAATTTCTCCCATTGTGAAAATAATAAATCATTATCAATAGTATGATTAAGTTTTTCTACTTCACTAATTAATGCACATAACTTTTCATCATTTATTTTAATCAACAATTTTATATAACTGAATCCGAACTGATTAAATAATTGATTAAACTCCTGTTTAATTTTTTTCTGTTATAGTGACATCCATAGGATATTTGAAAAAAACACAATCCCATGGGCACAATATTTAACATCAGACGCTTATTGAGGTATGCATTATCCAGTTTCAGACCATTCATTAAATTCAATTTTCTACCAAGAGAGTATATATGATCCTTTAATGTTCCATCAGGGACAACATCCTTTATTACATCAAAATGTTGTCCCCTAGCTACTTTATCAAACTCACAATTACTTTGCAAGAATTTAGCCAAATATGTATTATCTTGTCCCTTGTTATTATTAACAGTATGACTAGCCCCAATATCGGAGCATTGTCTAACAGTACCTTTGCCCATCACCTTTGATGTACTGCTAATGTTATGTTTTACATACTCTATGGACTCTTGGAAATGCTGTGTTCCTGTCTTTATAGAAGTTTGTTAGAGAATCAGAAATAGGATAACTGACCAAGGAGACATGCCATGAGATACCAGCATATGATATCATTCAGTTATGAGACCTGTGAATGAGTAAGAAGCCACACCAAAAGTGAATAATCAATAGTTGGCATCAGCTGCACCACAGGGTGATATATCTGATTCTTAAACTACACTCTTTATATATAAGGAAATATTTACTATAAACAAACCTTATATACTATATCTAAGAGTTTAAGTTAGTGTTTGGGAAGAAATGTAACTTTTAATTTATAAATTGCTGTGAAACCTCAACAGCAGCTTCAGACATTGATTCATTGAAACAGTGAAGGTATCTTTTTGTATAGAATAGACAGCCTTTAAGTTAAAATTGCTGTCTATTTTTGTAATTAATTCTAAATGAGCTGCATTTTAATGACATCTCTTCTAAGGGACGGAGCAATTTGCAACACTGAATAACAAATAAAGGCTAACCTACACAATGAGGTGTTGAGTGCAGTGAGACCAAAGAGCAGGCATTAAAGAAGAGTACAGGAGTGGGGGAAAAGTACACGGTGATGCAAGGGAGAAAATAAGTACGGTAGTACGAATGGCACTGAATTACATGTGCCAGACAGAGAAAAATATAATAGACATGCTTAATCTGCTCTTTAAGTGCATGTTCTTTTTGCACAGTTAAGGACTTATTTCTCCCTATAATCTGCTGTCAGTGCATGTCCACCCCTGCCCTTTGTCTAGTTCAGTTCAATATAGTCCTTACACATTTCCTTGGCATTATCTCATGTACTCATATCATGCCCCACTCCACCTCATAAAAAGAGCTCCGACCCCTTTAGTCTCTGGTCATAGCTGCTGTCCTCTATCCCTTGCACACTTGAGCTTAGCAGAATAGGAGCATTACCAATCTGGTAATCATCTGTCCACCTGATGACACACCCCAGCATTTCATGGGTCTATATTAGATCACCGAACGCTTAAAAAAAGAACGGTGATTAATCGACCCTATGTAAGCGAAAGATTACAATTTCGAACTGTCAGAACAGCAATTTTTTTTCCTAGGGAAAAAAAATCGCTGTTCCAACAACAAAAAAATAAAATAAAACACTTTAAACATTACATTAAGTGGGGGGCTATGCCCCCCCCCAATGTGAGGGGCTGCACCCTCCACACCCCCTTTACTTAAATATATCAACTCCAAGACCGGACTACAGTGCCAAAAACGGCAAAGTAACGAAGTGGCCAAGCAAATTCTTTCCCAGAGAAAGAATTTGTTTAAAAGCCGCTTCGATATTTTGCCATTTCAGGCTTTTGAGTTCAACCAAGATGCATTCGAAAGAATGTGTCTTCGGTCTTCTAATACGGAATCGCATTTCATTTGTTACTGCCCCATACTTTTCATCTTTCTCCTGGTAACTGTTTGCCTGTTTGCCAGCATAGGTGTAATTAGCAGTCCCAAATCCCTTTTTTTCTGCTGTTTTGCAATCATTTATACCCCCCTCCCACACACTTGTTACTTCACATCACTATTGTTTTGATTGAAATGTCATTTATACTCCTCCCACACACTGACACTTCACATCACTTTTGTTTTGACTGAAGTGCAGAACTTGGCATTTGTTTATAGTAAACCTCAAATGACACCCTTTTTACATACATGGCTAACCTTTCCAAATGCTTCTTATGAATTTCCTCCCTTTCTCCTTTCTCCACTGCTGCACCTTTTTGTTATTCTGTTTTATCCTTCAGATAGTTCCAAAACAAATACAGTAAAGAGAAATTAATACAAGACCAATGCCTGTGGTATCTGAGTAGTCACTTTTCTCATTAAGACTTTGTCTCTTAACCAGCTGTGTGCTATCCTTTTACTGTTCAACAGTGCAGTTCCTCATTGTCAGTTCCACCCCCAACCCTTGCTGTTTTTTCAGGCAACTACTTGTGCAGATTCAAGTCAAATGCCTTAGTGAAGTCCACAGGTCAAGAGATTATGTCTTGTCAAATTCTGCCCACTCCTAAAACTGGTCTTGATTTGATAACATCTCCTTCCAGACATGATCACTGTCCAAAGAATTGTTTTTAGTAGGAAAGGTGCTGTATTTCCCCCTCAGGATTTTGTCTATGCCCTTCCCTGCTACTACTATTAGGCTAACAGGCATGTAGTTCTGCAGACTTTTTTTCCCTTTAGTACAATGATACCATTCTGGCCAGATTTATGAGGTGCTTGTGCACTGACCGGTGATCTACTGATGGATGATTGCCCATCCAGTCCTTATGCCTTATCCTCCCTTTGCACAGCCGGTTCCCTTTATATCTCCCCTACAATTTTTGGATTTGCATATTATTACTTTTGATGCTGACATTTTATTTATTAATACTGGCATTGTTAATTTATTCTCTGTGATTCCACTTATAACTAATATGAACTGGTTTAAGGAAGACATTTTTAGGTTACAAAAGCTTTCTAACATTGATATATTATTTGTGGAGCAAACATTAGAATTTTTGCTTAATAATAACTTTGCATATTTTGAGGAAGAATTTTATCACAAGATAAATGATGTTGCTATGGGGGCTACTTGCTCTAGCATATATGCAAATATTGTGTTGTGGTGCTTGGAAATAACTATCATCTTCCCCTCACCTTAGACAAGATTTTTCATTAAACACTTAAGAGTTATGATTGATATGTTGGTGTTATGGAATGAAGGGGTGAATCAGTTGGAAGATTTTTTGGTATCTTTGAGTGAAACTACGGAATCAATTTTCCACTGAATTAATGAATGCATGAATGAATGAATTAATTAATTAATTAATTAATTTGATGTTTTCATACAGAAAGACTACATAAATTATACATTTAATTCCAATGTTTATAGAAAGTCTACATTCTGAAATAATTATTGACATTTTGAAAGCTGGCATCCCATGAAATAAAAAAAAAAACAGTCTTGTCAATGGCCGGCTAGTATGTTCATCTACGCTTGTTTACAAAGATGTCCAATTCAGCAATGAAACTGGCTTTTTGTCGGACATGTTTCATGAAAAGGGCTACTAGAAAAAAAAATCCACTACTGATTTTAAGGAGGTTTTAAGTGTTTGAGATATGAAATATCCTCCTATTCTTTGGGGGGGGGGGTCTATTAAAGTGATGCATACTAACAAACTTTTTAATGACAAAAATGGGCCTAATTATGGAATGGCTATGATTCCGAGGTACAATAATGACTCTAAGAGTATACAATATATTATTAAAAAGAATTAGGAAATATTTTCAAGGCAGGCAGTATATTTAATATTTTGGGGAAGCTCCTTTTTTATCTATAAAACAGCTCAGATTTCAAAGGAGGTATTTGAAAAGGGGGCACAGTGCATATCTAATATTTTTTTAAATACTGCAATTTAAAAAAAAAATGACCAAATGTGGTATGTGTAAACACTGCCCTTTCATTAATCATCAGAATAATTGTAACATAATAACCTAACATTGTAACATAACCTGCTATAACAAAATCTCCAAATTTGCCACTAATACTTCCTATAAATCCCATCACAGTCTTACATTCAAGCAACTTGACTGGCTAGAACTCCCTCTTTTACTTCATTTTAATCAAGTAACCTTAGCTCATCAAATCCTCCACCACCCAGAAAAGGTCCCAGGCCTCAAAGACATTATCCAACCATACTATTCCTCTAGATCCCTTTGCACAAACGACAACTCCTGCAAGTCACCAAAGCAAAAATCTCAGCAGGTGAGGCCCTCTTTTCTAATTATATTTCCAAGCTTTGGAACTTTTTATTTTTCTGTCTTTGCCTTGCAACCTGATATAGTTTCTTTGTGCCACTTACTGAGTTACTTTCCAGAAGGTGGCAGAGTGTCTCTGATGCCCTATTCTTTGCTATTGCAACTACTTTCTTAGCTTCTTTCTTAGCCAACCAGTAGTCCTTCTAGCCTGGTCAGACTTTTATGTCTCCCACTTCTTCCTGCACTCCTTTTTTTCTTTTGATAACTTCCTGGACTTCTGCATTCCACCACCAGCTTTCCTTATGTACATTATTTCCATACTTGGCTCGGCCACATATCTTTTCTGTAGTCCTAACACACACTGTTTTTAGACACTGCTATTTTTATTCAACTCCACCTATTTCCTCCTCTTCTTGTGATGCTAGAGCCCTGTGTGATTCTTTGAGCGGTTGTACTTTCTCTCCAGTCAACTTCCAGGTCTTCAGCCTGGTCTCTGTTGACCTTAGAGTCTTCTCTGACCACTGCTTGCAGCAGATTGTGGCAAATTGTGATGTGGGCCAACTGTTTCACTGGGGATGACTTTGCAATCATGGATTCTACCCTAGTGCCTTTTCCTTACTAGGAGGAAGTCTACATGAGTTGCATGTTGGCTACTCTTGTATGTAATCTTGTGGCTGTCTCTCTTTCTGAACCATGTGTTGGTTTCTATCAAACCACTTGCCAGACACATAAGCTCAACTAAACCAAAGGTCTTTTTAATGTGTTATGTCCAGGATTGTTATATAATTAGTCAGTAATTGATATTTGTGTGTACATTATAAAATGTTATGGTTTTAGCTTATACATACCCAGTTTATTTATACATTTCTTCCTTTTTACTTTATCCCTATCATACTTGTTATATTTCTTCAGCTGTTATTTCTTTCTGCAGTTGCAGGAATTGGCCATTAGATGTCATGGGTAGACTAGCTTGTGGCTTGTGTGGAAAACGGTTCAAGCCTGGAATAATATATTTAGTGTTGAGGATTTTTCAAGTGTACATTGTTACTGTTTTCGCGGTGCTGCGGTAGCGTTGTCACCTCATAGCAAGACGTTGTCCCGTTCGATTCTCAGCTAGAGCGTCTTCTGTGTGGAGGCATATGTGAATGGGGCATGCCTTCATTGAAGGTTGTGTGTCAGGGCTGGTAACCCGGTACGTAAAAATCCACTACCAGTCATTAGTGGACTGGAGGTCCACTGTGGCGACCCCTCACCGGGAAAAGCCGAAAGACACAAACAAACATTGTTACTGTTTTCAAGTTAGATTGGTGAAAGTTTGTCCATAACAAGAGTCATGCCAAATTATTTTAAGAATAACATAGGGAAACCTCACAAATCTAATATTAATGTAACATGTTTTATGCAATGTCAACTTATAAATTTATCTCTTTAAATGTGAATGAGTTAAATAACCCAAACAAGGGAAGTAGCATTAACAAAAAAATTATCTTTAACAAACAAATCCTGTAGTGCCTAAACAAAGGGTAGAACATGACTGGAAACCAGAATTTCTTTATTAAAATAGCCCAGAACAGGGTTATTTTAGTAAAGGAGTTCTGGTTTCTAATCATGTTCTGCTCTTTGTTTTGGCACTACAGGTTTTGTTTGTTACTGTGCTTTTTTTCTGTTGGATTTTGGATTCAAATATTTATATTTATGTATGGCTGATATATATATATATATATATATATATATATATATATATATATATATATTTTTTTTTTTTTTTTACAAGAAACACATTTGTTGACAGAGGATTTGAACAAATTCTTGTTAAAGAACTTTACAGTACTGATTAGCTCTCAATTCAAACATAAAAGAAGGGGTGTCCTAATCTTACAGAAAGATACTTAAGACTGCCTCACACCATAGATACACACTCAGATAATGATGGTATGCCTGGAACAGCAGTAATAAAATTGGAAAATAAACTTTACACCCTGATTAATACATATTGGTTACCAGTTATTGGCACAAAAACTGTTAAAATACTCTTAGATAACTATGACTTTAGATTCTAAGGGAGAAATACTTCCTGCAGGTGATTTTAACTGTATTCTATCTCCTTCTGATACCACTAATTTTAAATCATTCAAGATTTCTCCAATAGTAAAACATTTAAGTAACTATATAAATACAAGAAATCTTAAAAGGTGCACAGGATATACAAATGTTGTCTTCTCTATAATTCTCTCATTATTCTTATAGATTTGGTATGCAGACCAGCATAGACAAAATTATTAGTAACCAGCTGATTACTGACAAAATAGATGAGTGTTGATGCTCTCATGCCCTCTATCAGATCATAATGTCTTACTTTTAATGTCTGTTAAATGAAATAAAACAATTCATGATGTTTAATAGTAATGGTGAGGCTTCAGATACAATATTATGGGATACCATAAAGGTGGTTATATAGGGCAAAGTTAAAAGATGCTTCTTATCCAAAAGAAGAGAATAGGACAAGAAATTAACAGATATACAGAGCAAATTTGAGAAGTTAAAACTAAATCTTGCACCTAATAACAAATCTGCACTAGATAATATAAAAAAGTAAATAAAGAATATCAGGATATCCTACAATATAATGTTGCTATTAACTTAGAGAAAATAAAATTGCACTCATATTCAGTTAACCCTAATAGTTTGCATAAAACTGCAATCAGATCAAAGTACTTAAATGAGAAAAATCATATCAAAGAAATTATATACAATGATAATAATAAGATAGTAGGAGTCTTAGACTTGAAAACATATTAAATGTTAATCACTCAAATTTAAGTATATGTGGCAATAACATTATAGAAGGCTTTCTAAAAGAAAATATTCAAACTAAATTATTAAATGGCATTAGTAAAATTGATAAAGCTTTCACTTGCAATGAATTAAAAGATCAAATAAACAATTTAAAGACCAATGAAGCACCAGGATTAGATGGACTAATACCAGAATTATGTAAAATGTTACCTGATAATATATTAAGACTTATGCTATATAAATTTTAGGAAGTTAAAACAACATCCATTATTCTACCCTCATGGAAATATTCTATTGTCTCACCCATTTTAAAACCTGACAGAGAACCCACCTCGTGTTCTTTGTATAGACCAATTTCTTTGCTGAACCTAGACTACAAGATTATCATGCCAATCTTAACAAATAGATTAGACACTATTCTGTGTGAATTAATAAATGAAGACCAAACTTGTTTCATAAGAAATAGAAAGATCCAAGACAATATAATAAGACTCCTATCTCTAATAGACATAGCAAACAAGAAGAAAAATGAACTATCTATAATAAGTTTTGACACCGATAAAGCTTTTGATTCCTTAAACTGATCTTATTTATTCAAAGTTTTACAAGAGTACAACTTTTCCACAGACTTTCTAGGGTTAATCAAAAAACTTAAAGAAATTCCACATCTTTTGTAAAGATTGGCTCTTACTTTTCTAGTCCTTTTAAAGTGCTGAAGGGTACAAAACAAAGCTGTCCCTTGTCTCTGTTAATTTTCACTCCTGCTATACAGCCATTTGCCAACTATGTCACAAATAATATAAACATCAAAGGTTATAATCTAAATGATGAGCTGTCTCCTAAAATTCATCATTTTGTAGAGGACCTATTAATTACTAGTGATAATATCGAAACTTGAATGGACTATTTGTTTAAGGCACTAGACCTTTTTGAAAGTATATCTGGATTAAAATTCAATCACAATAAAACTCAAGCAGTTTTAATAAACAAGAAAACAACCTCCAAAACTAAATTCTTGCAAACATTTTAACTGGGAAAGTACTCACATTAAATATTTAAGAGTTAATATTTAGCCTAACCATAAAAAGTCAATTTCAGTTAATTATCACCCCCTCATTAGCACAATCCTACACTTAACAGATAACTGTAACAAAATGTTATTTTCACATTTGAAGATAGACTAACTTTAATTAAAATTATTTTACTACCTAAAATTCTATTCATTCTTCAAGCATTAATCCTCCCACCATATAAAAAAATATGTAAAAAATCCTGCTCATATTTATCTGGTTCCCCCCAAAAAACAAGAATTTCTTTACATATACCAAGTTGGGAAGAATGGGTATTGGTATGTACTTTAACTCAATTATTATTAATGCAGTTTTCTCATGGATCAATACTTCATATACTGTATGCCAAAAGTGAATCCATGAAAATGTGTTATTTAACAAAAACAAAACATTACTAGATCCCCTTATTAAAGTAGAAAGAAATATCTTTATCTGGATATTAAAGACATATATATATATATATATATATATATATATATATATATATATATATATAATTACAAACAGAAACTCATTTTTCCTATTATAAACCAGATAGTATTAATTTTGAAAAGAAATATGAATTCCAACCATTTAAACCAAAAACTATTAATAACCATATTTCCAATAGCCTTCAGTACTGAATGTTTGATCTCATTTGATACAACTAGAATGTTAGAACTTAAAAAAAGGGAATTTTTAAACTGAAATCAGTTTTTATCTAATAATAAAATCCATTCTGCAGATCACTTGATTGATAGATATAGCTTACAGAACTGCAACTGGATTGATATTCAGAAATGCAAACAATTCATCCCAAACACAATTATAAT
Organism: Protopterus annectens; assembly: GCF_019279795.1. Classification (NCBI taxonomy): domain Eukaryota; kingdom Metazoa; phylum Chordata; order Ceratodontiformes; family Protopteridae; genus Protopterus; species Protopterus annectens. Next base: position 460,897,063 of record NC_056733.1, on the reverse strand, counting down.
GACACAAGAATTACACAATAAAAATGCATCTAAAATCTTAGATTTCACTTCCATTTCCTTCAAAAGCCCCTCTTTCATATCTAAAGTATACAAAATTATTAGACATGATTTTGGTTCTATATATATATCTTTCTGAAATTATTCTACTAGAATTAATAATCAATAATTCTCAAAAAATAATAAAGAATTTTGTTTAAAGTCAGCAGGAAAATCCATATCTTCTTCTTACTAGAGAATCTATACTTGGAAATTCCTACACAGATGTTTCTTAACACCACATAAAATTGCAATAATGTTTAAAAAAGATAATGTAAAATGTTGGAGATATGAATTACTTAATGCAGACTGGCTCCATATGATCATCAGTTGTAGAATGATATCCCCCTTTTGTACAGAATTTAGATCTTTCTGTAGTGCCTTGGTAAATGATAATTGTACTGTTTCTGATTCTCTTATACTATTTAATATACCTGTTCCAGAAGTTATACCTAAAAAATTGAATACTTCTATTATGGGCAATTTTATCTATTACTAGAAAAGTCACAAAAATTGGAAATCTAAATCGACTCTCTTGTTTAATCCTGAATTCATTCATTTAGCCAAATCTGTATGTAATACTGAAATCCCCACAATAAAAATAAGAAAAAATAATATAACTCATCAATTAATTGCTAGGAAGAAATTACTTAAATTGTTAGAGAAATATTAAATATTTTTCCTACTTTGTGGGTATATTGTTATGGACACTGTATAGTTGTTTTAGTTGTATTTGTAAACATTTTACTGGATTATTTTTTGTTAAAATAAATAAAATATTTTTGGAAAGTACCAGTGTCTGATATTTATTTCATTACCCTGCATTTTTATGTTAGTTATTATTGGCACATGACCTGAAATAGTTATTGGATGCATATCAAAACTTTTAATTAAATGCATGTTCCTGCAAAATATAAGTTCTGTCCAGCATAGCCCATTTTTTTGTATCTTGGGGAATAATACATAAATTCACTCCAAACTCCTACTACCAAATCCACATATTCCATGCCAAATATTTTTTTACATTTCTTCAGAAATCTACCCTCTTTTGTTATATTATCCAGCCTGGGTCCCTCAAATGTATTCTCACTGCTGCAAATCAAATTTAATACCCAGCTATAAGTAATATTCCCTGCTGAACGCTGATTATTTCTCCCAGAATTTTCTTAAACTCCATTATAGCAGTTTTAGGTGGAATATAAATACATGCCAGTGTAATCCTCTTCCCTTTCCAGTAGCCCCAGTGTAGTACATTGTAAAGGCTGCCAGCCCAGCTAGCTGGAATTTTGTAAATAATTCTATTTGTGAATAGTATTATGGTTTGCATGCTTGTTTTACAAATGGTAGAAAATTGTATGTTATGTATTGAGCTTCAAGAATGTAACAACAGTGTAACCTACTGGAAAAGAACAGAAATGTATATGAACTATATGCCTATGTAAATGTATGTTTTGATAGTAAGAAGCTGGAACATAAAGAGTTAACTTGCAAAACTCTAAGAAAATAAGTTGAAATTGTTTACGACTGTGATATCTCTCAGTTTCAGCTAGGATACAGCATGTCTACAGCTAGAGGATTCTTTCTATTCTCTGGAAACAGAAATAATTACAGGTTTCAAAGATAAAAGTATTTCATTGTTTTATGACTCCCAGTTTCTGGAAAAACTTCTAAGAGATAAGTATTTTTGACACAGAGGTGTCAAATAATGATATCATCCAGCTAACCCAGCTATACTGTGTATTATTAATTTAAGAACTATCTCTCAGAGAAAGTATGTACATTTTGTATCTTGTCTGGGATCTAGAAACATAGTCTCACCAGCACTTCTGCCTTGCTAATAGTAAGTACTAGATTACAATATGCATCTTAGAAATAGATAGGAATATAGCAAGAAGAGTTTTGATGTTTTCTACATTAATGTGAGACTGTCCTGCAATGTTGTTTTAAAATATTTCCTGTGATTCTGAACTCTGTTGTCACTGTATTGAATTATTGAGTATTGTCTTGTGCTTTTATTATTTATTATTAAATATAGTTAAACCTTTTAATTGTGGCTGGTTTGTTTAGAGATATTTAAACTCTTAGTGTACTTTCATATGTATTTGGTGACAATGTATAGGTCACTAATAGCCTTAAAAGTTTTGGTCACACTTACCATTTGGATAATAGTAACATTTACACAGTAGAATTGGTCACCCTTTGGGAAGGGCCTTAAAGTAGCTAGTAAAGGGTGGTTGGTGGCAGCTGGTACTACCTTATTGTCTGGGCAGAAAGAGGCATAGCTAGTAAACCTGTGCTAGCCTTCCCCAGGAGTGTCTCTGTGTCTGTATATAAATCAAATCTCAAAGTGCATATGTGTGTGTGTGTGTGTGTGTGTGTGTGTGTGTGTGTGTGTGTGTGTGTGTGTGAAAGTTACTTGGGCAGACATGAAGCACTGATTGGACAGGGAGGGTGCTGGACATTTTGGCTTGACCACTCAACTGAGATCTTAACCCTATAGCTGTGCCAGTGGGGAGTCTAACTGTGGATCTGGAGAGAGAGGGAGAAACCAGCCCCAGAGTGACTCTGATCTCTGTGTGCTCGTAAGGGAAATTGTACTTTATTGTGTGTGTGCTTCTTATCCTCCCAATGTGCATGTCCCTCACTGGTGTTAGTGGTGAGGATTGAGGCTCCTTCATTACTGGGCTAGTGCAGGGGTGTCACATACACATCTGCCATTATTATCATTTTATCTACTTCAATCAGTATCGGAGTTCCTCTTGAAATTAATATAAGTACTCCCCGTTTCCTATGTCCTAGATATTCTGCTGAATAACCACCCTGAAAAACTTTCTTTACAAAATTCACATGGTCATTTTTTTTCCAATTGTGACTCCTGTAGCATAACTATTTGCACTTTACATTTTTAATACAGCTCACTAGTCTTTCTTTTTTGTATATATCTGTGAGACCATTTACATTTAAAGATAAAATAGAAAGCCCTGTCATTATATTAAGAAGTTGTTATTCCCACCTGGTATGTTGAACATCTTTTTTAATGGCTAGTTCCAGCTTTTGGGCTTCATGCACACACTAATATTTGCAGGTTGATCTTTTATGCAGTTGTTTCTTTTCATATCCATTTGAATCTGTGTCATATTTTACAAAATGTTTTGTTTTTGTAAAAGCCATTAAAAACACCCCTAAAACATATTAACTTAATATTAAGACACACAACTATGAACATCTTCAAATAGTGACATTTATGCCCTCCTAATAAGAACAATTGTCCCAGACTGACAGACAGGCACACTCACAGACTTGGATTAATCTATAAGGAAGGTTATCCATATTAAAAAGCATGGTACGGCCTGTGTTGCTACTAAGTGCTCTTTTTTTGTCTTACCTTTATTCCTCTTCCAGATTGAGAAAACACTTGAATGTTTTCAGAAAGCATTATCTCCAAGCCATTAAGAGAAATAATTATTATTACTCCTTATAAGATTGTCTCCAAATAGACATAAGAACCAAATACATAGATGCCTCTACAAGGACTTGCTTATTTGGTAGAGGAAACATTGTTATTATATTTAGTGTTCTTTTTTATTTATTTGCTTTCCCTTAAAACTTGTTGCTATATCAAGCCAAGAGCCTTAATCCAGTCATTCTCCCGTGCAAGAATAAAAAAAAGCACATTGATTTTTATTTCATCTTGCTCTTTTGTCCAGACTTTTCTTCTTTTTTTATACATTGCAGTGTCTATATTTCTTAAACCTGAACAAGGAGAAACAAAAAAGAAGGAAAAAAACAGGGGCATCTGTTTACTTTAGTATTCCTATTACACTCAAAAGTAACTGAGAAAGATTTACTTTACAGCATACAGATTATGCCATGCATCATAAAAATCCTACTATTAAGAACAAAAGTTTGATTTTCTTACAGTTAACTGTTCACCAACCTAAACATTCTTCCAAATGTTAATGACATGAAGTAGAGCATATGCCTTGGTATTTCCTACAAGTTTAACAAAGTCTAATAAGTCCAATATTTCCAGGTTTTCTTTTTCTTTCGTGTTTTACAAATGTAATTAATGCTTTGTAATCCCACATTTATTTGTCAATTTCTGAGTTGTTGGTTTTCTTCCTGTTGATCTCCATTTCTCAAATCCAGTCACTGCTTCATTTCCAATGTACTCCAACATCTTCTAGTTAATTCTTGTGCTTTTTCCTGTCCCTCAAGCATTTTCCTTTGAAACATTGGAAAAGGCATCACTAGCACTGTCTCTCTAAGGACTTTATTACCAGAAGAACAAGAAGCAGTATTTCCTTCTGTTTCATAGCTCACTTTTTGTTGAACAAACTTTTGCATTCCCTGCTTAATATGTTCTGCATCAAAAAATGATTTTGACTTTCCAGGAAAGAATATTTGAAAATAGCTGGATACAGCAACTTGAATCTCGTGCCTGTTTCTCAACATTCCCTGATTAGTGAAATAAATTTACTCCTCTTCTACCTGGTGTATAACTTTTCAAAATGACCAGAATTTTGCCTCATACATTTTGTCTGTTATGCATAAAATTTGTGGTTTTCTGGCAAATCACTGATGATCGAAATCACTAAGTAATAAAAGACATCTGAGTTTCTGGCTTCACATTCTACAGAAAATGCATGCAAATGTTAAAACTACTAGTCTAGTAGTTTGGGCATATCTGTTTTAAGTGTGGTTTAGCAAATCAGTGATCAGTGAGGACTGCATTGGAGTCACTAAATAATGACATACTTTAGAGATTCAGACTTTAACAGCCTTCAGACAAAATCATGGTACAACTAATCCTGTTATTCTAGCAACTTTCTAAGTATGTGAATGTAGCATTTGTCCCTGATTTTGGTCTTCTCTCTGCCATTGTTTTTTAACTTTCTCCTTCATTATTGAGCTAAGATGTTGAAAGATATTTTGATGTGTGGGATGCAGGGAACTATACACTGTATCCTGATTGTAGTGAGATTAGAAGATAAATTCATGGATGGCAGTTGTTTATGTCTTTATTCATTCATTTTATTGTAAGCAAGCACCTGAGTTATACAGCCACTGTCATACAAGTGTCTGTAATTGATAGTCATATCTATGTTCTCAACCTTCCCTGATTTTGTGGTGATTACAGACTTAATAACCTTCAAAAAATAAAAGAATGTTAACCCAAAGCCTGTTATTCTAGCAAGTTTCTAAGTATATATATATATATATATATATAGGCCATAGCTGTTCCTGATTTTAGTCCTTTGTCCACCATTATTTGTAGCTTTCTTCTTGATTCTTGAGATAAAATGTTGAGATGTATGGGGGTGCTTGCACCCTATTTTATCAAGAATGAGCTGAGAAGATAAATTCTTGTGTGGCAGTTTTTATGTATTTATTTGTTCACTTGATGCAGGCAAACATGAGAGGTATACAGTCAGTGTCCAACGAGTGGCTGTAACTGATGGTCACTTCTCTGTTTATTTGTATGTATATGTGAAAGGAGGTTAAAATAAATTACTGCCGCCAAGTAGTTATTGCTTTTAATGTATTATAGTCTGGTCTGTGAGGTACATGCAGTCAGTAAAGCTAGCTTTAATTACTGGATACAGGGGTTGTGTGTAGATGAAAATAATTGACACTGATGCCATTCATTCAAGTTAAGTAGTTATTATTGTAGCTTTCCATAGACAGTATGCATATGTGTGAAGCCATCTAGTAGCTATTTTGAAGCAATCTGATATCGGAGGTGTGCAGAGTACAGGGACATTCTGTGATGAAAATGAGTGGATGTATGTGGGAGAGGAGGTGCAGTTTATCTGAAAGTGGCAAGTCATATTTTTTGCACTTCCAATCACAGTCAAGTATCAGCATTGTATTCAATAAAAGGCTGCCTGTGGTGGTCTGGGCAGGATGCATGTGATACTATTGTCAGAGTGTCACACTGAGTAGTGCTGCCACCTAACTACTCTTGATTCTCTGGTTGAGTTTTTTTTGTTGGCAGTATGATTACTTTTGCATGGAGTCTGTATGTACTCCCTCCATGTGAGTTTTAGTCATGTGCTTTGATTTCTTCTCCCAGATCCCCAGCTGTATAATATATGCTCCTGGTCATTTGTACTTTTACTTTCTTCTCAATCTAACACCAAAAGTGGATACAGAATGAAGCTATCTTTCTTTGGCGGGGCAGGAAGGTAGGCAATTTTCTCAGAAAGAGTTTGCATATCCTTATATTTGTATTCTTAGTTTATTGGTGAGCTACTGCTTTGTTAGTTTCAGCTTGAAAGAAAAAATAAAACTGAATTTCTCCCTTACTCATGATTTTTAATTCAGGGCAGGCCATCATTGAATCAAAAAATGTAAAAAAAAAAAAAGTTCCAAGATGCAGCTCAGTGCATCTGGAACTGTATGACTTTTGGGTGCTTAGCAGCACCCCCCCAATCTCCCAGTTTAATTCATTTACATCCTCCATACTTAATGCAGTACAATCTTGGCAAGTTAGGGTGTGTTAAAATCATAGAGGGGATCTTAAAAGTAAGACAATGTGAAAAAACAGGGAAGAAGTAATGGATCTCAAAGGTGTTGGGTCAGAATGATGGAGAAAACTGGAGAATAGCACAGGGATAGTGCAGGGGGGACTAGTGTGCAACAGGTGAGCCCACGCAGTCCTTTGTCTAGGGCTGCATTTCACCTAAGGCTGGCCTTGTTTACATTCAGACATGTTTTATATATATATATATATATATATATATATATATATATATATATATATATATAATATGAAGTCACCAGCTACAACTGGACCTAATACATTTTATCTATTAAACACCAAGTTAGAAAAGTAAATTATGCAACACTAAAGTGTGAAATAATGCTCTTTCTTAGCAGCTAAAAGAAAATCTTTTATGAGTGCATTTGTGAGTGTGTGTGTGTGTGTGTGTGTGTGTGTGTGTGTGTGTGTGTGTGTGTGTGCACGTGCGTGTGTGTGTGTGTGTGTGTGTGTGTGTGTGTGTGTGTGTGTGTGTGTGTGTGTGTGTGTGCGTGTGTGTGTGTTGGAGGCATGGGGTCTCTTCGACAATCAAATGTCAGACTTTTTAAGAAATAAATTCTGATGACATTTATTGCCTTACATATTTTCATTTTTCTTTCTTTCTTTCATTTTTTTTTTCAATTTAAATTTGTATTGTTTATTTCTTTAGAAACAGAATTACAGAGCTATTTCATTGCCTGAAGGATACCTTAACAATGACATATGTCATAGACTAACAACTGAAACCTACTAACCAAAATATCTCTACACTTAAAAATCACAAACCTTAAAAATGTGCTTAACCAAATGGACTGAAAATACCATTTTTGTAGGAGACCAAGCAGTTGCCTAGGGCCCGCTGGCTGGGGTTTTGGAGTGGGGCCTGGGCACAGCATTAATTTAATTAAACAATAAAAGTTTCCTTCATTACATACATTACTTAGAAAAAAAAAGTACCTACATAACAGATGCAGTCTTTCTGATACACGCATCTTACTGTTGTACAAATGTGATGTTATGCATATAGAGCAACCATGCAAGATTTGATTTTCAGAAATGGGAGAAGCAGCAATTGGAACCTGATTTTGGTAGAGTGGAACAGCCTTATGAATATATTGCTGCATTTTACAAATGCACATACATTGCAACCTAATTTTCAGCAGCAGGTACAAGGTGTGTGTGTGTGTTTGTGTGTGTGTGTGTGTGTGTGTGTGTGTGTGTGTGTGTGTGTGTGCGTGCGTGCGTGCGTGCGTGTGTGTGTGTGTGTGTGTGTGTGTGTGTGTGTGTGTGTGTGTGTGTGTGTGTGTGTGTGTGTGTGTGTGTGCGTGTGTGTGTAATGCCCTAGTTAGGAATAGCAAGTTAGTTAATTAACTTGCTTAGACTGAACCCTTGTACCTTGTCTACAGGAAACCAGAGCCTTAGTCCTCTACACCAGCCACCAGATCTTACTGTTATTGGTAGAAATTTTCTGAAATGGTTACCTTTGTCATTTATTGGTTCATACATTTTGTTTGACTGCTTAATGGAAAAATGTTTAAAATTACAAATGTAAATGAACTCTAATTAATGTTGATGTATTATCAAGAAATACATTAAATCTGGGTGAATCAAATAACACATGCATTTAATGCGTGGTCCTAAAAATGTTTGCAGGGGCCCATGGCTTGAATACAACCCAAGAAGCAAGATACACTTAATCTGCCACTAGCCATGTGCATTTTCAAGGAATGAGATTTTCAATGCATTTCAATGAATGTGATCGTCAAGGAAAAATAAGTTTACTATTACTCATGATAAGTCTGTTTTCAATGTGCAACTGTTTTGTTTAGCAAATGACCATCAACATTTTGGTGTAAAAGTCTGCATGCTCTACTCCCCACTATGTAGATGGATTGCTGATACGGCATTGCACTTTAAGGGGGAACTGCACTCCTGAGTGTGTCATCCTTCAGATGAAATGTTAAACTGGGGCCCCATCTGCCTGCATTGATTGTAGGTACTGTGAGATCCTTTACATATACCTGAGTTATTGAAAAAAGGAGGGTGATGTTCCCTAACTCCCTGGTCAAATTTCACCTAGTAGTATAAATAGCACCAAGAATCTTCCCTGAAAAGAGGCTACTAGCCTAGTAGGACTAACCTGTGTAACAATGGTAAATAAATTAAAAGTTTTAAATTAAATCCAGACCTCTGTCTTCATTTCAAACGTAAAGAAGAAAATAGTATGCATGCTGACAGTTTTGAACAGTGGTTATGGTAACAGGGGTAGGGGGGTGGGAGAGACTAGTAGTTGGACATTGCAATTGCTGCGGGCAGGTTGCTGGTCCATTACTCTGCCTAGGGCCATATTTGACCTTGGGACTGCAGTAAGCTTAGAAGCTTGAAACCAAAATATTTGGACTATATTCTGCATCCAGAGACATACAATTAAACTACATTAAAAATATTGCACTTATCTTACCTTTTAGATCAGTTTTATGTGTTGTTTGCTCTTTATCTTAAATTAAACTATTAATTTAAGGCATTTGTATAGTCTGCAGTGCTGTTTGTTTTCTTTCCTGTACTAGGTGTTCTAACCGGTCCCTCATTTATTGCATTTTTACTAGCGTTTTTTTTAATCTGAAGCAATGGCTATAAAGTGATTTGGGTTTTACATATCCATTGTTATTAAGTAGATCATCAGCATTGCTCATCTAATTCTGTGTTATAGTCACTTTCAAACTTAAAACAGCCATCTTTGTCCAGTTGTGTCAGTTGTAACTGGAGCTTGTGGTAATTAACCCAGCCCCTGGTATTTTATATTACACAAACAGTGAGCCAACTTAGTCTTGGGACTGCTGGAAGCTTGGAGGATTGAAAACAAAGCATATGGACTATAATTTTTATCCATAGAAGTCACGGGTGACTCGTGTTATTGGACTGCTGGACTGCAGCCCCCCAGCTGTAAAAAGAAAGAAAAAGAATTTTAAAAAATAAAAAATTAGTATACCATTGTATACTGGCTGCATAGCTGTGAGTCTAAAGTAACTCGGACTGCACATGAGTGCTAGTTCCGGGTTTAAAAAAAAAAATCTAGACTGCTGTTAAACCAGTCTGGATTAAGAAGAGAAGACATCAGTGTACAGATGCCCAGAAGTTTATGAGGTTTGTAACTGCAGTAAAGTAGAAGGGGATCGGACTGGCTACTGATTGGTTCTGTTATTGTAATGCTGCAAGGGAATAGGTGTGTGTGTGTGTGTGTGTGTGTGTGTGTGTGTGTGTGTGTGTGTGTGTGTGTGTGTGTGTGTGTGTGTGTGTGTGTGTGTGTGTACCTGGTGGCTAAAGTTGCTCAGGCTCAAACCCTGTATCTTGGGTACAGGCAGCAAGAGCCTGAATTCCCTACCCACCACCACTTGTGAAAACTGCCCAGATTTTTGCCTAATGTTTTGTTCTGTTGTGTTCCTCATAAAATATGTGGTTTTCTGGATTTTTGTATTTAGTGAACGGTTGAATTCACTAAATAATGACATGCATTTGAATTTCAGACTTCATACTCTCCAGAAAATACATGGTACTACAAAACCTTTTATTCTAGCAATTTTCTAAGTTTATAAGATCAATATTTGAAATGTGTCCCTATTTGGGGGCTGTATTCTACCATTATTGGCTTTGCCCAGGTTTTTTGTGCTAAGAGGTAGAGAGCTATGGTGACAAATGAATTCACTGAATATGTTTGGGGGCTATATTCACCCATGATTGGTTTGTCCAGGTGTTTTGTGCTAAGAGGTTGAGAGCTATGGTGAGAACTGAATTTACTAAATGATAGCCATTTAAGTTTCAGTCTTCCTGTCTTTCAAGAAGCTGCTGATTTGGCACAGTGATATGTTGCTCTGACTGTAGTGCACAGCTTCCTGCGTTCAAGATTTAGCAGTGAAACAGATGATGGTAACACAACATTTTATTCTAGCAACTTCCCAAGATTATACAAGCAATGTTTAAAATGTGTCGCTGGTTTTTGGGCTTGTGCCCCTCCTCCCCAATAAAGTTTGGCTTTTTCCATATTTCTTGTGCTGCAAAGTTGAGAAATACAGTTGAGTGTCAAGTGGATTTTACAAGGAGCTGAGAGCTTCAGGGGAAGAGAAGTTTAATGCTGCTTATGCTGAGTCTGCTTGCATTGTTAATAGCATAACACGTTGAATACTTGCGTTTAAGGCTGTGGGTTCTACTCCCACAGTATGTAGATGCATTGTTGATACTGTATGGTGTACTTTTAAAGGGGGCGGATGCTGCAGTCCTCAGAATATCCTCTTTGCTGGAGATATCTAGTAACTATGAACCTGTTATCAGTTGTTTGCTAGCAGCAACCTCTTCGTTAGTTACAGATCTTGTTAATGTGGATTTATTTAGATGACTTTTACTTCTGCAGAGATTGTGCCTATTTACTGATACTGGTGGATTGTAGACATTTGAGTAGACTTTTATCATGGAAATGTTCTGAATTGAGCAGTTTTGACATGATTGGTGCATGCATTTTGTTTCATTGTTTACAGGAAAAATGTTAAAAACAGTAAATTTAAAACACCCTCTAACAACTGTACTGTATTATACAAGGAATATAATTTAATACAATCAGGAAGGTGTATCAAAGAACACATGTATGCTTGATGTGCAAGGGGCCTATGATTTGAAAACAGCCCAAAGTTAATCTTTATCTGCCACTGGCCAGATGTACTTTCTTTGAATGTGGGCTTCAATGCTGTTTCAATGAATGTGAGTTTCAAGGGCAGAGAAGTTTTAATGCTAAGTCTATTTTCATTGTGAAACTGCATTGCTTTGTTTAGCAGATGTCTATTACTGTTTGTGCTGAAAAATGTAAAATAAAACTTTTAAATAAAATCCAAATATTTGTAGAAGTAAAGCAGTATGCACATTACAGTGTTTATGGTAAATGGGGTGAAATAGCCAAGTAATGGGACATTGGAATCACTGCGGGGGAGACCCCATTCAACCATGATTTTGTGAGGGTGGAAGGGCAACAAACTCAAAGACAGCCCCGGATGAACTATACTTATCAACTCTCCAGATTTTTGCAGAATGAATAGATTTTTGCTTCTTATTTTTGGTTTGTTCCATATAAAATTTGTGGTTTTCTGGCAAATCATTTAGGAAAGAAGCCACTAAATAATGACAGACATTGAGTTTCAGACATCATACCCTTCAGAAAACTGCATGCTAAAGCAAGACCCATTATTTTATCAGCTAAGTATATACAATAGCAATTTTTAGTACTGTTTGTTTGCTCCCCCAATATATTTGGCCTTGTCCAGATTTCCTGCATTAAGAGGATGAGAGGTACGTACAAATAAATCACTTTATAGAATTATGTATGTCCAAACCTCTCAACTGTCCCTGATTTTACTCAAAATGTTGCTTTCACCCTAATAATCTCTACACAAAAATGGCAATTTTGGAAGAAAATGTGGAGGGTTTACAATTAATAAATAATTGTAATGACAAGAGTTATAGACTACTTTTATTTCAGAAATACATGTAGATTCTCTGATATTGTCAGCTGCTCAACTTAACAGTACTGATGTTAAAAAAGTGCCCCTTCTTTGACAGGTTACCAGCTGTATTGTGTGGCTATTTTATATTTTTTGCATCACATTTTTGGTCTGTTTTTCATAAAGTTGTATTTTTTAGCAAATTAGTGGTAAATCATTAAAGACTGAATTTAGAAAATAATGCCAGACATTTGAGTTTCAGATTTCATACCCTTCAGAAAATTCATACTAACGCAAGACCTATTATTCTATTATCTTTCTAAGTTTATAAGATCAGTATTTAAAAATTGTCCTTATTTTTGGGCCTTTGTCCCACTTCTATTTATAGCTTTGTCCAGATTTCTTGCTCTGAGGTTGAGAGGTATGACAAATGTGTCAAGGCCATCACCATCAGCCAGAGACATTTCAAATTGTGACATACTTGTACCCCACTCCCCATGTAGTGACTCTGGATGTGTCCAAGAAAGGCAAGGAGCAGTTATACAGTGTAGGTGTGTACAGTATCCCGCCATCCAAGGTAGACACAAGTACTACAGTGGCTTTTCATCTGTCCTTGATTTTGTAGAATGTTCTGTTTTTTTGTCATATTTTTATACTGTTAATTTATGCTTCTTATTATTCAGAAAATGCATGTTGTTGCAGTGCCTGTTGCTCTGTGTTTAAGTAGCAATGTTTTAATAACCAGCAGGTAAGCTTGTCTGAGATTGTAAGATGCAAGTAAGCTTTAATAAGCATAACTAAAAAAGCATGCCAGAGCAACTGCTCGCAAACTGCAAGAACCAAGTAGCAAACTAGCCAGCACTAAAAGGAAGGCTTGACAATGACACTCAAGATAAAAGCAGGTTTTACTAAGCAAATTCAGGAACATAAACACAGAAATTATACACGCAACATTTCTGTCAGTTAAAAACAGACTTCATCAGACAGTGCAAGTTAAGTAATGTTGCCTGTTTAATAATAAACCTTACTTTGGTCAGCCAAAACAAAATTACATTCCCATTCAAAAAATTAAAGTATATATCCCTGTAATGAAATCCTTTAAAAACCTTAATAAATAATAATAATAATCATCATAAAAATGACATTAAAAGCCTATTCCCTGCAAGATGTTACATAAAGGCCGGGATTCACTAATCCTCCATGTAAGACTAACTAAGTCTTACTCAGAAACTACAGTCTAAGAGTATGATGTCAGCGCATCATGCATATTCATGAGGGTGTGCTGACTCAACTCTAAGGCTAACACGGAGCATGCACGAGAGCAGGGGGCATGTCAGACTGCCAAGCAGTCGAAATATCCACGCCCCTGCAAGTGCCTAAACTGCAAATGTCAACTGAAATGAATGAGTCCGCTCAAATGTCTACATACCCAACACTACACTCTCCCACATTCTAAATCCCTGTACAAGTTTAAAATGTAAAGCTTTCCTTTTATTTATTTTTTATTATTCCCGATATAGCTGCCCGTATTTGCACATGTATGCACGGGTTTGCCCATTGCTTAGCTACAGTTAGCAGTGTAGACATCGAAGAGGATAATAAACTACTTATAGGCAAAGTAAGCCAAATAGCAATAGTGTAGTGGTAGAGCCCTCGCACAAAGAGGAGGCATTCCCGGTTCGAGTCCCGCCACTCACCTTCCCATTTTCTGTAGGAAATCTGTGCATAAAAATAATTCCTGACATTTACCTTTTAAATTTTAGTAAAATGCATTGAAATGGCCTATGTGGTAGTGAACGATATTTTATATATATATAAGAAGGTGGAATGGTCATGCATACTGATAAAGGCATAAGTAACATATCTTAAGCAATGTGACGCACCGCTAAGCAAAGTTTACCAGTATTAAGCACATTTAAGTATAATTGTTCATAGCTTAGCACTGCTTTAACTAGCGCAATGGCTTTACGCGGAGCTGCGCATTGTGCCAACTAGCACAAACAAAACATGTTTGCGTGGAGCTGCGCACCGTGCTAACTAGAGCAATATCAGGCAACGTCGGGCAACGTAAAGCAATGTCGAGCAATGTTGGGCAAAGTTGAGCAAAGTCGGCTAAACATAGCCACACCTCCTAGCTGGTCTGGCCAATAGTAAATAAAAAGCAATGACAGGCCCCAAACCCGGGATACTGTGCACCATAATCACAGTACTAAACCACTAAGCCATGACAGCTTTCCATATGGATGCATTTCCAACACACTCATATATATCAATGGAAGTTTACCCATTGCTAAGCAGGTTTGCTTTTAGCTGAGATTTTTCAAAACCGGCCAATCACAAATAACTGTGGGAAATGAGGCATATTTAAGCTCCATAGGTGGGAATAATTGCCATAACTGGTTGTAGCTCCCATCTGCAGACAGTATGGCTGGTGTTGGAAAGGGCTCTCGTTTTTGAGCGCAACAGTGGGGCATTGAAGAGTCAAAAGTAATGGTTTGGCTCCTCATCCATCATCATGATGCAAGACTCCTCCAGGGCCAGTTTCAGGGCACTGAGTACAAAGCAGAAGCCTGGAACCATCTATCACATGATCTCATCAGTGCCACAGGCGTCCCTTGGACTGATGAACAGGTCAGACACCACTACTCAGACCTGAAGAGACACAAGGAGGACCAACTGAACCAGTGGATACAGGAGGCCCGTGAAATGGAAAATGCCCCACTACTGAGTATGTAGCCATGGAATGAAGTATGTAAGAATTGTTATTGTAGTCTATATTATGGATAGGTATGTCTCAATATCCCTTCATTTACTTCACAGCTGCAGGTGTCCGTGCTGCGAATCAGCAAGCCTAAGCAGATAGGCTGCTAAGGCTGTGCCACCAGGCAGGTTAGTAATTATTCTGCATGTGTTGTCATATAAAAGAAGTGAGAGAGCCTGAAAAAGAGTGTTGTAACCCATTAATAAAGGTATAATAAGTTTTGAATAACTTCTCTGCATGCACTGTTATATAAAATAAGTGAGACAGTGTGAAAAAGTGTTGTAACCCATTAATAAAGGTATAATATGTTTTGAATAAAAGACCTCTGCATGCACTGATATATCAAATAAATGAGAGAGCCACTAGAAAAGTGTGTAATGTAATTAATAAAGGTATAATTCCTGGAGAGTGTCCGTGTCATTTTCTTCAATATGTTGTTGTACCCTTGCATTATAGAAATAGTACTGTTGTATTAAGCACAGTCAACACACACATGGGTAGGCCCATATAAAGTGGATGAAGGGAGTGCCAGTAGCTGTTAAGCATATATACAGTACTCAACTGTTGGTTCATGGCCAGCATGTACAGGTTAATCTGGCAAATTAGTAGCTTGTTATTGTGTTCCCCAGAAATGTCAGTGTGCTGCTAGAAATGTAGGGGGCTGTTGACATATACCTGATAATGTCACCTGAACACATTCAGATATGTAGATATATAAATATAAATGAAATATATAAATATGTAGCAGTAACATCTGCATCCAGGACAGTTTGTATGTCAGATACAGGTCAGCTATATCAAGAACTAGCAAAACCCATTTCACAATTTAACGGACATAGCCTAGTGTAATAATACATGTAGGGGGGATATATAACTGCAGTCAATAGGAATGTAGTGTAAACTATAAGTATATATAAGTTGTTAATGGAGGTATCTTTTTACACCCTACTGTATGTGCATAAACAATGCAATTCCACACCTCAATGGGTATGTCTAATCTCATAACATTTGTTGGGACACATGTCCTATTGGTTTATAAATATCTGCGTTTACTTTGATGCATGTGCCCTGTTCACATACCACAATCTTGGTGGCCTGTTGCCACCAATCAATCCTGCATGCTGTTGGAATGTCCACTGTTGTTCTATATATGCATGTGTTATGCTTGCTGTTCATCTGTTGGAACTCTGGTGTGTTGGGTTAATGGGAATACTACTGTATGCTGTTACAACTAAATTGGAATGCTGTTGGCTATTACTAACCCATATTGTCATTAAATCCTCCTAAACATAGAACGTATGGGAAGGCCGTTCCCAATGGACCCACCTGTCCCACCTCATCTGGCGATGGCACCTGGCACCACACAGCAGGCTGCATGCAATTGCCAAATGGTGGCCAACAATTGGTGCAGAGGCCTCCTCTTCCATTGGTCCTGTGCCACCTTTGGGTGGAAGTGCTGCAGGGGATTGGGCTCATCCCCCCATGCAAGCGTAGCGGAGGAGGGCCACCTATCACCCTCCAAACGGCCCGGGCTGTGGTGCGCAGGGAGATCGAGCGTTCAGTTGCTGATCCTCTATGCCAGCTCGAGGCAAGAGTGGCATGACTCACGGGTGAGCCTGACCCTCTTATGCAGCTCCCAGCACAGCCACCCCCCGGGCTGTGAAGGTGCAGTGGTGACTGCCCATGGGTGGGGATCTCAGTTCCACTGTTGCCATCTGTGGGCTCATGGGCTTGCGATTTCCAAACATCCTTCCCCATCAATGGTGTTCACCCACCCCATGTGTCATATTCTGCCCCTGTATGCATCTTGTTTGTCTTGTCTGTTTTCCTCCCCAACCTACCTCCCAAAATATACCTACTTCCCCTACCCCACATTCCACTCTCACCTGAAAAAAAAATGGGTAATCTGCTCCCACAAAAAATTATGCCCCATACATAGCTGCCCATTTTGCACACATGTCTGCTGGACACATAAACTGAAATTTAATTGGCAGTACAACATACTTTGTTGTCCTCACCCCTCTCTCAGGGGTGGAAGGTTTCAAATTTCCCTCCAAATTACTAGTATATGCACAGCTGTTGCAGTTAAAGAAATGGGCAGCTATGAACCTTCCCTACACCCGCCCTGCACATCCTGAGCTGTTTTCCCCTACTGTCTTTCCGTCTTTGTGCCCCTTTTTCACCACTTTCCTATTGCATGTATGTATGTGTTGGCTTTTCCCGGTTAGGGGTCGCCACAGCAGAACTCCGGTCCGCTAATGATTGGCAGTTGATTTTTACGTGCTGAGTTGCCAGCCCTGATGCACAACCTTCAACGAAGGTACGCCCATTCATGCATGTCTCCACGCAGAAGACACTCTAGCTGAGAATTGTTCACCACTTTCCTATCTCCCCATTTTCTTTTCTTTCAAAGAAATGAGCTTGGGGTTAGCGGGAGTAAGCACTTTTAAGCAGTAGTTAGCTGGTTTGTGCGGGTGTGCACTTGTGTGCACTTAGCTAAGTATTGCTAAGCTTCGCGCAAACCCTCGCAAACCCACTTACAACTGCTTAAAAGTGCCTTAGTCACCCTGCATGTGAGGGCCCTTGTGCTGTTCAGCAGAAAAATAAAACACAACTGTCAGTCTTGAACCCTGGACCTTGGACACAGTAGACTGCATGAAATGCCACTAAGCCACAGTAGATACACAGCAGGTTGTTGCTGAAATATATATATCATGTATCAGAATGAGTGAATGTAAAGGTAAGATACGAATGCCATAACACAAAACCTGTTCTGTGGAACTTTACCAGCAGTTGTTGTGAAATTGCATTACATGACTGCGATAACAGAACCAGCCATTTTAGCAGCACTTTACAACCCCCACCCAAATGTACAAAATACCTGTGTGTTCAAGGTCCTGCAAGGATGTAGGTAGGCATACTCAGTACTGGAATTGTCCAGTTTTCATGAGCATCGTGTGCTAATGTCAACAAAAAAAAAACACAAACTGTGCAGAAGTGAGTACATTAATATCCACAGTATAGCAGTTCACAAACAGTTCATGTGCCAAATGAAAACATCTCAATAACTACGTATGTATGGCAGCTAATTGTATAAGTAGAACACTACATACTCCCATGTATCTTGTGTTAGCATTTGTAGGGGTGAGTACAATTCTACACTGACAACTGTGTACTGGAAGTGGCAACATTCAGGTCTGAGTACAACATTCAAATCACTGGCTACACCCCCAGCATCAGATACAAGAAGTACACCAACCTTCTGACTTACACAACGGTGTCCACAGCAAACAAGCATGGTCCCCACTTTGGAAAGCTGAAAGGGCTACGCCTACCTGACTTAGCAATTTATAGCATTTGGTTGCTATGACAGTGAGTACTGCAAGTACCACACAGCTGGCTGCATGCAATTGCCAAATGGTGGCCAACAATTGGTGCAGAGGCCATCACATGCACATGTGCAGATACCTATAAAAGCAGGCTGTACTAGCTGTCCACACATGCAATCATTTCTTGGCAGGTACGGAGAGAGAGGGAGAGAGAGAGAGAGTGTGTTATAGATCGACACAGAGAGATGCAGAGTGACACAGACCACAGCAACAGGAAACAAAAATGATATAAAAGAAAATATATTGGAAAAAATATATTGAAAAAATATATATTGAAAAAATATATATTGAAAAAATATATTAAAAAATATATATTGCAAAAAGAAAATATATTGAAAAAAATATATTGAAAAAAATATATTGAAAAAATATAATATATTGAAAAAAATATATATATTGACAAAAAAAAATATTGAAAAAAAATAAGATATAAATAAAACAAAATGTACTACAAACACATACAAAGGAAAGGTATGTAACAGATATGTATTTACTGGCATGTAGTAGATGTTTTTGAAGGGTACTCTACATAGTTTGAATCATCCATATGTGGCAGCAGTACGTATCTATGCACAGATGCCCTGCATAACTACTGCCATGGAGAAATCAGTGTGTAGCTGTGTGCAGTGGGATATGACTGTGACATATGTAGTTCAGCATTAAATGTCAAACATCTGATCCATGTTATCTGTGTTCTGTACAGTAATGTGTACAATGTCTGTTTGGGGGAGTAGAGCATACAGTTATGTAAACATGGATGTGACAGAGTAACAAATGCATGATAGTCATATTAACGTGTAGCTTAGCATTGGCAACAGCTGTACCAGGCTAGTATGCTAATTTAGCATTTGCAGCTATATATACACCCTCTAATATTACTGTGTGCTCACATGTGACACCTGTTCATGTTGCAGCAAGGCCCAACAGGTCAGCAGTGAGGTACATGAACTTACAACAGTGTGGTCCTTGTGTGTGTATGGCACACACATACGGAGAGATCTGTCTGTGTCAGATATATTAGCATCTGTACATGTGCATAGAGCAAGGGACATACTGCAACTGTTTGTGAAAGGTGGATATATATATATATATATATATATATATATATATATATATATATATATATATATGCTGTTATAGGTTGTTATGTGCATATTTCTATGTAGGTTGTAGTGTTTGGCAAACCAGACAGCATGCAGTGCTGGTATATGACATGTGGTGGTTAAACACTGTGGGTATGATTCGTCAGGTTTGCAGTGTTGCAGCCAGTGAGGCCTGCTAAAGCTACATGGGCTGAGAACACCTTCAATGCATTCTGCACAACACTGTGCAATATTATGACATAACTGTATACCTCACAACCTTCGCATACTTGATATTCCCACCACGAAAGGTGGACTGTATATGTGCCTATATGTATATCTATATGTACACCAATGGATGTTTATATGTATGTGTGTGTGTGTGTGTGTGTGTGTGTGTGTGTGTGTGTGTGTGTGTGTGTGTGTGTATGTATATATATATATATATATATATATATATATATATATATACACATATATATATATATATATATATATATATATATATATATATATATATATATATATATATATATATATATATATATAAAGAGAGAGAGAGAGAGACAGGGTCATATTTACTGCAAAAGATGCCTGGTGACAAAGCCATGGACTCAAGCTCAGTGTTGACACTGCATTGGCATCCCTCCTTGCAAAAACTCAGTACCCATTAACTGCCACATAGGTGGTAGTCTACTTAACACCGAAGGTGTGATAAGAGACCATGGGATACAGGTGGACAGTAGTCTCCCCTTTGATAGTCACAGTGCCACACTAGTCATGTAGTCTGCCTACGTGGCACACATCATAACAAACGGTGTGTCATCCAGGGAAATATAGTTCAGAGTCCCCTCTACTCCACACACATAAAACCCATTATAGAGTACAATGCCCTATGTGGTATGTACCTCACAAGACATCTACAGCAACTGGAAAGGACACAGACATACCTCACAAAGAGTAATACTGGCCTCAAAAAGATGCCATACGTATGAAGAGGGCCAGAGAGGCACTCTGCTTGACATGCATGGGCAATCTATTCCAGAGTCTGGGGAGTCTCTGGGTCAGGAACCTATCCCTCCAGCATGTTTTGCTTATTGTGAAGACAAGGTTTAGATCCCTGAAGCGTGTGGCTCTGAGTGATTGGGATTTCTTTAAGTGTAGCATGTCCAACAGCTCTGGGTTTGACATGGCCTTGTATGTTAAGCAGAGATCACCTCTGAGTAGACGATATGCGACAGAGTATAGCTGGAGTTTTTTTAAGGTGGTCAGCATAGGGCATCTACTTTAGACCTGTGATTCTTTTAGTGAGGTATTTCTGCGGCCTTTCCAGTTGTTGCAGATGTCTTGAGAGGTACATACCAAATGGGGCATTGTATTCTATAATGGGTCTAATGAGGGATGAGTACAGTGGGACAATGACCTCCTTTTTTCTGGATGAAAAGCCCTTAGTGATGAGGTGTGCCACATAGAAGGATTTCCTGACTGTTGTGGCGATGTGGTTATCGAAGGTGAGACCACTGTCCACCTGTGTCCCTAAGTCTCTTATCACACTTTCGGTGTTTAGTGTACTGCCACCTATATGGTAATTCACAGATACATGTTTTTTCCCAAAGGGGATAACTATGCATTTCTTGGAATTAAGCTTGAGCCCATGGCTCTGGCACCAAGCATCTGTTTCTGTAAGGCCCTTTTGTAGAGTATCCACATCATTTGTGGATTCAGTAATGGCTCCCAGTTTGCAGTCATCTGCGAACTTTGTTAGCCAGAGTCCCTTAGTGTTGGCCTGTACTTCAGAGAAGTAGCTGCCAAACAAGAGCGGTCCCAAGACTGAACCCTGAGGTACTCCACTTGTCACTTGTCTGGAGCTGGATTTGAAGTCGGCTACTTTTACAGTGTGGGTTCTTTCAGTAAGCCAGTTAGCAACCCATTGGGTGACGTAGGGATTAATGCCCAGTTTAGTAAGTTTATCTATGATTCCAGAGTGGGGGGTGGTGTCAAAGGCCTTGGCAAGGTCTAGATAGGCTGTGTGGACCACCTTACCCTTGTCCATGGCTCTGGAGACTGATTCAAAGAAGTCAATCAGGTTCAGGAGACAAGATCGGCCCTTCACGAACCCAAACTGGGTGGGATCCAGTGTTTGAAGGTTGCCAATGTCTTTGTTTATAAGTTCCATGATAATACGCTCCATGGCCTTGCAGATAAGGCTTGCCAGACTGATGGGATGGTAGTTTTCAGGATCCAAGGTGGATCCCCCCTTGTGGAGTGGGATAACTGTAGCTGTGTGCCACTCTGTGGGCACGAATCCTGATGTGAGGCTAAGATTAAACATGACACTTAGGTGAGGTGCCAGTTCATTTTGTAGTTCATGTAGTACACAGCCCGGGATGTCATCTGGTCCAATGGATGCTGTATTCTTAGCTTTGGAGAGTGCATTTTTTACCTGTGTGGCTATTATTACCGGTATTTGGCAACATTCCGGTATTGAGATGGGCCATTTAGGGGGTGAGATGGGGGTGAAGTTGGCACTGAATCGATCTGCCAGGATATTGGCAATATCCTTGGGATCAGTATATTTATTGCCATTCTGTTTTAGCTCAGAGCAGATCTGAGCATTGCCATTTAGATTCTTGACATAGTTATAGAATGCCTTGTGGTTGTCTTTGGAATCTTTGGCAATTTTATTTTTGTAACTAGCTTTGGAGGATTTTATGAGGGATCTCAGTTTCTTACTGAGGCTTGTAAGGGAGTTTTTTGCATACTGGGATTTTCCTCTTTTCTGCAACAGTTTCTTCCTTTTGTTGTAAAGTTTGTTTATGGCAGGGGACCACCAGATTGGCTTTCTTTTTTTGGATGAGAGCACCTTGGTTCTATTTGGGATGGCATGATTCATGCATGAGTGGATGTGCTCGTACAGTGCCTTAGTGTAGGATTCAGCAGTTGAACTTTCAGTTCCCGTCTGCATGGGTGTCATGACGTTTGTCACTTCTGACTTGAGTAGTATGAAGTTAGCTTTGGAGAAGTTTTTTTTGGAGGTTTCCTTTATGAACCTATGAACCTATGAAATGAAATTACCTGCATGTCAAAGGCCAGGGTAGCGTATGGCATGAACCTATGAACCTATGAAATGAAATTACCTGTGTGTCAAAGGCCAGAGTAGCGTATGGCTAGACATCTATAGGTCCTAGGGCCAATAGCCTATAACCTATCTATGAACCGATATACACCCACATGTACTTGTTGCAATACCTGCTATGTGAGGTTGACTGAGTGTGATGGTGAATGTGTTGGTGAATGTGTCAGAGTTCTATATATGTGTGATAGCTAAGTGGGAAACTGTTTCTGTCATGGTATTATGTGTCCTAGCTGTGATCCCAGCAAAAGATGTGTATGCTATTGCTAGGCAGAAAAAGCAGTATGCCATACGGTCTGATGTAGTCCATTGGTGTCGACTGGGGTGTCCCATTGTAGGCTACAGCAGTACATGTATACTTATTGAGTGTTACTGCTGGTGAATCCAACCCCTGTATGAACTGTAGTACTACCTGAAGCTGTATGCCTAAACAGCACAGTATGGTGTATGTCCACATGTCTTGGAACCACTGTTTTGTTTGTTCCCCATAGTCCTCACAGATGACATACCTCAAGCATAAGGTCTTGTAACTACTGACACACAGTACTGTATGGTACACAGGTAAAGGTCTTGTATGTTTCCATACCTTTGTGTCTGGTATGTATGTCTGCTCTGTGTGTGTGTGTGTGTGTGTGTGTGTGTGTGTGTGTGTGTGTGTGTGTGTGTGTGTGCGTGTGTGTGTGTGTGTGTATGCCTGTACCATGGCCTCGGTCATATATATGTTACAAGATATAGGTGCGTATCTAACAACATGTATAGTCTAGTACAGCAGTATGCCACCTATATTAACGAATGAGCACATATGTTAGGCAGGGGTTTGCCATCAATGACTAGTGTGGTATACTGGTAATACTGTAACTGGACTTTACAATCATTGCAATGGATTACATGTTACGTTATGCATTAGCTTGATATATACCCCCTGTGGCTAGGAGGTGCATTGTGTCACATACAGTGTGCCATGTACTGTTGTATAGTCTTACATACTGGTTTATCTTTGTTGCTGTGCAAAACATGGTTTGGTATATAGAGTGTGCCAGACACTTTCAGGCAGTTGTGGGTTGAGGGTTGAGCACTGATATGTGGTATTGAAAGTGTGTATCCTTTGACAGCCAATAGGTTGCTATATATGGCAGTTAATTGATATCTGTACTTTAGAATGTTATGTGTGCCACTTGACGTGCTCACACATATTGTTTCATTGTCTTCCAGGGTCATGGCCCACCATCGTAATCCCTCATATAGCCCAGCAGAGGAGGAAGTGATTACAGCCACCATGGTTCAGCAATACGCCCTGCTGTTCTCAAGAACCAGCCAGGACCAGCATGAGCGGACTGCACTGTGGCAAGATCTTGTCCATAGGGTAAATGACATAGGCATACATAACTGGACATATGAGCAGGTACGCCATCACTGCAGTGATTTAATTAGACATGTCTGGCAGCGTGCGTCTAATATCCATAGACAACAGCTTGCCACAGGTGGTGGGGTAGCCCTCCATCACCCCCCTCACTAGAGTGGAGGAGCTGCTCCTGAGCCAGGTGGCTCCTGGCCAACAACAACAACAGCAACTTACATGTATCATCATGGAGGCCGGAGCCACCCAGCAAGTTGACATGGCGCGTGCAGGAAACATGGCATAGCTGTACACTACTGTTACCTCTATTGGTAGATCATGCTTATGTGAGATGTGTACTGTGTAGTTACAAGATGTGGTGCCTAGTGTTGTGCAATAATAATAATTAGGAATATAATCTGCAGGCCTGTGACTGTCAACAGTCGTACTACTGTAAGATTGCAAACACACAGTAGCAATGCCACAGTTGTTGCCACTGACAAACTGTCTCATATCCTTGTAGGTCCCTCTGGTGTGACAGCAAGGCAGCACACCCATGTTGGTGAGTGTGTTCTACATTTAATATTGCTAATTAAATGTGCATGTCATAGGTGAGGTGTAGGCCATGTACACATCACACACCTGCGCATAATGCATGCTGTGCATGTTTGCTGTGAGAGTATGCGCATCTCAGTAACGTGAGTAGCTGCCTCAAACACATGCAATACACAGAGCATCCCACACAATTGTGGCAACACTGTAGTGGACATTGGATAGGCAGAGTTGATACACATGCACACAACATACACAACTGTGTCATACACAGTCTACGTTAACATGCTACACATGGCATATTCAGACACCCGCTGTAAGGTCACACTTCAGTATCCCAAATGTCATCCACACAGCACACATAATATACTTGAGGGGTAGAGGCCTCTCATGTGGCTGTGCAACACTCTTCAACACATAACACATTCATGTTAGTCAATGCCCCGTATTGGGCACCTTACAAACCCATGTAACAACTGGCTGTGAAATGGTGAATGTAGCCATGGTACTGCAGTTCAGGTACAGCATGCTATGTGCCGGTCAGGCACACATTAGTAGCCTTGAGTGACCACATGATGCTGCATGATGATGGCTCATGGTACTACACCACATCCAGTTACAGTGGCCACAGTACTACACATATCATTAATTGCTATGCACCTCAATGTTGTGTGTGTGCAAACATATGCACCTGTACACAATATGCATAGCAATCACCATTTGTGCAAAGTGACACACATATGTCTTATAATGCTATTGAGTGTATAGGTCACATGACACACATTGCGTATGTGTGATGTTTAATGTTGCAGTTGTGTGGTAGCATGCCATGTCATGGCTGGCACTGGCATGTCCACAATATGTCCTACACTCACCATAACAACTGTACAATGGCTATGTTGAGCAATGGTATTCCATCAGATATACATGCACCACTCATCCTGTGTGTATACATAGCATGTATGTGCTACACCTGTGTCCACAATTATCTACTAAAGACACAGATGCTCTAATCAGAAATGGATATCTATGTGACACACAGATACACATCCAGCCATGGTATGTATATCTGTGAGTGATGGTGCACAGGACATTGCAGAGCTTTTAATACTTGCACAGCAATGTTGTGTCCATGTACATGTTGCATTCCAAGGTGAGGCCAATCACTGAACAAAACACATATGCATCAAAGCCATGTATACTGTTATTAGCAAGGGCTGTCTACACTCACACTGCATGCTGTTGAGCAACACACGTCCTGCATGCTGTCACATTTGATATAAATGTTTGGCTTGTGATACTGTTCCCCACCATCACACACTATTGAGTATGTTCTGGATTGCTGGTGTGTGTGTGTGTGTGTGTGTGTGTGTGTGTGTGTGTGTCTACTTTAGTGAGTAGTGTATTTTTGTTCTTGTGTTCATGTGTTCATGTGTGCATGTGTGCATATGTGCATATGTGCATGTGTTCATGTGTTCATGTGTGCATGTTTGCATGTGTTCATGTGTTTATGTGTGCATGTGTTCATGTGTTCATGTGTGCATGTGTGCATGTGTGCATGTGTTCATGTGTTCATGTGTGCATGTGTTCATGTGTTCATGTGTGCATGTGTGCATGCGTGCCTGTGTGCATGTGTGCATGTGTGCATGTGTTCATGTGTTCATGTGTGCATGTGTTCATGTGTTCATGTGTGCATGTGTGCTAACATCATGTACAGATTGTAAAGTGTGTTTCCTGTCTTCCTCTCACAGGTGCTGAGGTTATGTTGGTTGAGTGCAGCAGGGAACCTGAAGTCACTGCCACAAATAGTGGAAATGATGATACATGTGTTGTGGCACAAGCAGGTATGACAGGGTCTGTCGTTGGGCTGCCAATCGACAGTACACAGCTTTCCACCCCATGTGTGTTGTGTGTCTGTTTTAGTGAGGAGTGCATTTGTGTGCATGTGTTCATGTGTGCATGTGTGTATGTGTGCATGTGTGCATGTGTTCATGTGTTCATGTGTGTATGTGTGCATGTGTGCATGTGTTCATGTGTTCTTGTGTGCATGTATGCATGTGTGCATGTGTGCATGCGTTCATGTGTGCATGTGTGCCGACATCATGTACAGGTTGTAAAGTATGTTTCCTGTCTTCCTCTCACAGGTGCTGATTTTGGGCTGGTTCACTGCAGCAGGGAAACTGATGTCACTGAGCATAATAGTGATAATGATGATAGGTGTGTTGAGGCACAGGCATGTTTGCCAGGGTCTGTCGTTGGGCCACCAATTGACAGTACACAAGTGTCCAACCCATCCATGCACACAGTCATACTGCCAATACATTCATCACCAATGCTCTTAGGCTGAGGGACAGCGTACAGCTGGCATTGGCCAGGACAGTGTGGTATTTATGGCACATGCATCCCGACACAGCAGCTATACCCAGATGTCTGGAAGGGTACCACATAGGCAGATGTCCAGGGGTTCTCGTCGGAGCACTGCTACTCATCATGCCACTGTTAGATGTGCCACAGGTCTTACAACCTCACGCATGTTCCAGGCTGTCATGGAGGCACAGGCATGTATGGAATGGTACACCAGACAGGGACTAAGGGCACAGAGGGCACATACCCTCGTAACTGACAGTATCCGTGACCTAGCAGGTACCATCCGTCATTACACTGAGGTCACTGATAGACATTGGGGTGAGACATTAGATGTCCTCCGCAATGTCATGTCCATGTGTCAGGACAGTGTGGGACAGTTGAGTCATTGACGTGGACGTATGCCAGCAACATCAGCAGCTGGCAGTCACCGCGGATATCCCTCAAGTCACAGCTGCTCCCGTAGTGCCAGTACCAGCCCCAGCAATGTTGGGGGTGGGCTGTCCATAGGCCATCCTAGAAGACCACGTGCACATGGCTCTGGACAGTCCCAGCAGGGACCTGGGTCCAGTGTACATCCATCTACCTCTGGAGATAGTACCCAGTCAGGCTTAGTACCTGATAGTGTCAGTAGCACCCCTACCAGGCACAGGTACCGTATCCATGGCCAGAGATGGTGAACTGCAAAGCCTGGCAGGTGCAGTCTGTGGCTGCCCCACAAATACCCGTATATGGCAGCCACATGGTGGAACTGTGTGCATGCAGACACACACACACATAAACAAGACACCTAGGGCTAACACATACCCGCACACATTACATCAACATTGGCCCATAGCAGTACTCTTGGCCCTCACACACACACACACACACAAACACATGTCGATTGTATTGCTCACTGTAGGCCTCTGGCAAACCAACAACACACCCTGTGCATATGATGAAACATGTGCCACCTCCTGTCATCTGTAACATTGATGCAGGAACAGGCTACCATGGTGCTGATGCACAGGGTGGCTTTATAGCAGTATAGCAATGTTAGCATGTTGTCAGCAGTAGAGTGTAATGATATGCTAGAAGGTGTAGCTGAGCAGGCATGATGCATTTAAGCTATGATTGTTAATGTAATAATGTTTACACCAGGGTTAGTTCCAATAGTGTATTGTCCGCCCACGTGCCACTTGGCTGATGTGTATAGTATTGGCAGCAAGTGTTAGAGAGTGGACAGTATGTGTGGGATGTGTGTGGCACAGATTTGCAGGTGTACATTTGTGAACATGGTGGAGGTGCACTGTCTGCATGTACGTGCATAGTGGACACATGGGCAGGGTGACATGCCCTGTATTACACAGTAACACTCCATAGTCTCTATTGGTGGCCAGTATGCATTGTACTACACACATTTCGGAACTTGACTACACATGTGTGTATGACATGGTTTGACACTGTGCTGTGGGTGATACTGTTACTATCTGTCATTGTTTTGCATTCTGGTAGTATACATAACTTCAACAGCCTGACCATAACCAATCGTTAGATGATGTATTGACAACTGACACACAGATGTAGGACACACAGTAACATTTGGATCCTTCAGGTACTATACTATGCCAGTAACCAGTGGTATTCACCTGCACCCATTACTGAGACCACTCCTGTTTGGCATATAACTCTCTTAGGTACAAGCAATCACAGCAGGGATATTTCCATCCATGTCTGCTAATGCATACTGTGGCCTATAATGCATTCTCCAGATGACACACACATCCTCCACAAAGGTATCACACAGACAGATCCCTGTTGTCAAACCCATGCTGTAAAGCTATAAGCCAACCAAAGCATAGTCATCCACCTTTATGGAACCTAGTATCCCCACAGTACCACATAGGTAGTAGCCACCAACATGAAGAACAGGTACCGATGTGTACATGCAACCAAGTGGTACGTCATCTCTCCTTTGATAATCACATTTCCAAAGGTATTTTTAAATCCCTCGGTGGATCACATAAGCAATAAGAGGTCTGCATGCATATCCACAAAGGTTGTTGTACACCTATAATGAATAGCCATCATTGATAGACTTTGCTGCATTTGAACAGGTCTGACATATACCTCGGCCATAAACCCTCACTCACACAATGCTATAGAAACCGTAATGAGTGTGTTTGACACAGTTGACCTAGGCCAGGGATTACTGCAGTGGCTGGCCTTGTCACAAGCATACAGATGTGACCTAAGGTCTGGAAAGCAGCAGCACACTCTTGAAAAGATGATAGATGTGTTCTTGGAAAAAGCAGGGTTCCCACACATGCAATAATTGAGGTCACATGTACGTATATGTATTTGCCACACAGCTGCCTCACATGTGCAATGCACATACTGGTGTCACTGATATGTCATACAGTAGTAAAAGCAAAACCCACAACACATTGACCAACAGTGTCACACACATAGAGCATACACGCACTCACCAAGTGCAGGATTCAAAACCCTACCTAACTACTTCATGATACTGGAGAAGTATGTATTAACATGGCACACTATGCACATTACTGTGATCTTTCTTTTCCACATGTATATTTGTAGCATGGTGACATCATCAGACCTGACAAAGATTAGTATACCACTTTTAAGGTGTTTGAGTACTCTCCAAAAATGTTGCTTTTCTCCAATGAGATCACACACAAACAGACACTTGTCATGTGCAGGATTCAAACCTCTACTTAACTGGTTTATGCTACTACAGAATTATGTATTTACACAACGCACTATACACATTATTATGTGTTCTCTTTTCCACAGGTATATTTGTAGGATGGTGACATCATCAGACCTGACAAAGATTAGTATACCACATTTAAGGTGTTTGAGTACTCTCCAAAAAGGTTGCTCTTCTCTAAGTAGATCATACACAAACTTGTCAAGTCTGGGATTTAAACCCCTACCTACCTGGTTTATGATACAACAGGAGTACACATTTCCACAACGCGCTACACACATAATTGTGAGTTCTTTTTTCCACAGATATATTTGTAGGATGGTGACATCATCAGACGTGACAAAGATTAGTATACCACATTTAAGGTGTTTGAGTACTCTCCAAAAAGGTTGCTCCTCTCCAAGGAGATCATACAGAAACAGACACACACACTTGTCAAGGACAGGATTCAAACTCCTACTTATCTGGTTTATGATACTACAGGAGTACGCATTTACACTACGTGCTATACACATTATTGTGAGCACTGTTTTCCACAGGTATATTTGTAGGATGGTGACATCATCAGACCTGACAAGGATTAGTATACCACTTTTAAGGTGTTTGAGTACTCTCCAAAAAGGTTGCTCCTCTCTAAGGAGAACAGACACACACTTGTCAAGTGCAGGATTTAAACTCCTACTTAACTGGGTTTTGACACTACAAGGGTATGCATTTACACGAAGCGTTATACACATTATTGCAAGATCTTTTTTACACAGGTATATTTGTAAGATGGTGGCATCATCAGACCTGACAAAGATTAGTATACCACTTTTAAGGTGTTTGAGTACTCTCCCAAAAGGCTGCTTTTCTTCAAGGAGATGACACACAAACTTGTCAAATGCAGGATTCAAACCCCTATCGAACTGGTTTATGATATTACAGGAGTATGCATTTATACGACACACTATACACATTACTGTGAGTTCTCTTTTCTACAGGTATATTTGTAGGATGGTGACATCATCAGACCTGACAAAGATTAGTATACCACTTTTAAGGTGTTTGTGTACTCTCCAAAATGGCAAACAAAAAAAGCGATGAGTGCACCATGGATTGAGCTTGTAAATCAAAAGTAAGATGAATAAATCCAAACGGTCTTCTTGATAGGTAAAATCCACGTTTATTGTAGACAATAGAAACTGCAGCAAGTAGCAAGTAGTAAGCGCTTTCGCGTTGTTACCCAACGCTTCATCAGACATAAAAAATGATAAAAAACTCTCCCTTTATAAACAGCTGGGTAACATGATGTCACAGTTCCCTTAAAGAAACAGGCATATAAAAACACAGTTTCCATTAAAACACAATTCTAATTAAAACATCGATTAACTGTACAAAAAATATATCTATGTATATATATACACACATCAATGCTTCAAGGGTCTTGAAGCTAAAAAAGGCTTGATAGTGAGTCTTTCATTAAGCCCAAATCTATGGGCTTGTAGCTTCACAATCCACTTGCCTTCTTTCTTCAATTCTATTTTTAATGTTGCCTAATCTCCCATCAGTGTTCACCATTTCAAGGACCAAAAATCTGAATGTATGGTTGTCACCTAGATCCACAATATGTTTGGCTAAGGCGTTCAATACGTTTCTTCTAGTTATAGCATAAACATGTTCCCTAATGCGTTCTCTTAATGATCTACTTGTCATCCCTACATAAAATTTCCTACATGTTAGGCAGTCAGCTAGGTAAATCAGATTGGTGGATTTGCAAGTGGCATGATGTTTGAATGTATATATTCTTTGTGTGTCAGGATGTGTATAAGTGTGAGTATTGGCAATGTATCTGCATTGATTGCAGGATAGGCAGGCAAAGGTACCAGGTTTCGTGTTCTTCAGCTCTTGAGTATGTGTTCTATCATAACAAAGTAACCTATTTAATGAAAGCATATTCTTATAGGCTATTCGAGGTCTATTGTCAACTAAAGACCTTATGTCATCATCTATCATAAGTAGGTTCCAGTGTTTGTTAAAAATCTTTAGGACATGGTTGTTTTTGCTCGTGTATGGAATAACAATCCTATTGGTGTTTGGTTTGTGTGTGCGTGTCAATTGCGAACGCTGTGATGTCGATCTTTTGATGATCGGTGCTCCTTCACTGCCTCGCTTGGAATCATATTCTGAAATCGCTTCAAACACAGAATTCCTGTCGTAACCCCTAGATATAAAGTTGTTGGCTAGATCAATTTTTTGCTGATGATATGCTGCGTGTTTGGAAGTCAGCTTGGAGGCCCTGATAGTTTAGTTCTTCACAATGTTCCTATAGATATGTTGGGGATGCATACTCTCACGATGTAGTAAATTATTCCTCCAGCAATCCTTCCTGAAAAGTTCAGTATCAAAACCATGATTGTTCTTAATGATTCTCACATCTAGAAAATCAATCTGGTCATAGGAATGAATATAATCAAAACTCAAAAAATCAGTTGAGGCATTGAGATAACTAATAAACTCAGAAAGTTGTTCAACGGTTCCTCCCCATATGAGGAACACGTCATCCACAAACCTGTTATAGAATTTCAATAGGTTAGAAAATTTAGAACTACTATTTAACACAAACAACTGTTCCCAATGCGCCAACACCAAGTTTGCATAGGCGTTGGCACATGGAGTGCCCATCGCTACACCTTTAACTTGTAAATAATAGGTGTTCTGATAGCATAACACATTATTCTCAAGAGTTATTTCAAGTAAGGACATGCATCTGTCAATCATATGGGAAGTTAACTTACTACATGTAAGGATGGCTCTAATGTACTCTAAGCCTATGTCATTAGGGATTGATGTAAATAAAGATTTAACATCTAAAGTAACTAGTATACAATCATCATAAGAAGAGAAAGAATGGTCAAAGATTGCTAAATTCTCTAAGAAGTTGGTAGTGTCTTTCAATATATGTGTGACTTCTGAGACAATAGGTTTCAGTGTCTTGTCAAGATAGATCGAGAGAGGCTCAGTAAGCCAACCTCGACTGGATACTATTGGACGCAAAGGAGGATCTACTGCGTCCTTGTGTATTTTGGGAAGACCCCTGAAGGATGGTACTAAAGGCTTGTCTATTAATAAATAAGAATACAAATCATTGTTAATGACATTGGTCAACATTAAGTCATAGAGCATAGCATGAACATCTTTGATGAGATTGTTTAAACCATATCTGGGTAGAGGTAAGTAAGTTCCATTGTCAGCGAGCATGCAATGCATTTTCTCAACATATGCGGAACT
The DNA here is from genome assembly GCF_019279795.1 of Protopterus annectens. Lineage (NCBI taxonomy): Eukaryota > Metazoa > Chordata > Ceratodontiformes > Protopteridae > Protopterus > Protopterus annectens. The sequence goes on along the minus strand of NC_056733.1, from coordinate 460,864,415 downwards.
GTCCATTACAACGACAGCGCCACCTTTGTCCGCTTGTCTGATGACAATAGCCTTATTGCCTCTTAACCTATCTAAAGCTTCTTTTTCATTATATGTCAAATTAAAGAACTGAGATTTAGCTTTCGTGTCATTGTAAAGTTTAAACAAATCATCCTCCACAGCTTGCTCAAAAGCATCCAGAAATGGGTGCTGCTGAGGAACAAAAGTAGATGGTTTTCTGAAAGGTGTGTGGATGTTAACAGATTGTTCATCCTGTTTACCATATAACAACGTTAGGGCTATATTCCTTGTAAATAGCTTGACATCCATGATGATATCAGTGACATCATTGCTACATGAAGGAATGAAACCTAGTCCCTTGTTTAGGACTGAAATCTCAAATACATTTAAAACACATTTAGAAATGTTTACAACTAAGTTATTTGTGATAGGAGCTTCAGAAAAAGGAGTAGATGCATGTAAGTTTTCGATCGCCATACCTTTTTTGTCAATGGCGTGTTGTCTTCTGTAAACTTTCTTTTGTTTGCTCTTGTTGAAGGGGACCAAGTTCTCTTTTCGTGGGGTCTGTAGGGTAGAGGAAAAGAAGGGAGACCCTCTCCCAAGGCGAATAAATCGTCCTCGGCTTGGATTACAAAAGAATCAATGGAGAGTTGCTTGTTGTGCGTATCGCTCCCTTTACTTCTCACGGAGTTCTCTTTCTCGAATTGTGTCACTGTATCTAGGCCAGAATCAATGTGTACCTGTGCCTCAATCGTGACGGCATTGGGACGTAGTGCCGTTGTCCTTCTGGATGTTGCAGTAGCATTGTCAAGTGTTTCCGCTGTGGAAACCATAGCAGAATCCACCCGTACTTGTTCAACTGGTGATGTCAGCAATATGGGAGTGGTCGACTCCACACCACGTTGTTCCTCATTGACAACTGAAGGTTTACACAGATTATTAGATTGTTTCTGTGAAATGTTAGACCTCGCATTGATGTTGTCCTTGGGCCAAGAAAAAACTTGGGATTTGCTAAAATCGAGGAAATCCCTCTGTAGCTTTCGTTTTTTATCATGTAGGCATTTAATGTCTAAAGAGGATAGCATATGTTTCAAGTCATTAAGCACTGTATTTAACTGCTCAGCGCTTAATAACACAGTTAGTTCTTTGTATATATTTTGAATGTCGTTCTTCAATTCACCGATAGAAGCATCATAATGCTCAATTAATATATGTAGGTAAGAGAAACTAGTCTCTATGTTGCATTTCTGCCACTTTGCTAGGAGCCTCGGTTGTGAATCGCCGAAAGTCGGCATTTTAAGGACTCTTAAACCTCTCGGCACTAATTTAAATTTGAGGCAAGCTTCCATGTGCAATTTCTGCCACTGAATATTGCGCAGTTTATGGAACTTGTTCTCAAAGTTTCTTGTAGTCATTGTGATTTCCATGTTGTTCCTAAACAAGTGTGCCGCATCTCCAGCAGCATTGAGATCTGAAGCGGTCAGTTTGAATAATGGGTTGACATTAAAATCAACTAGTCCATCCAAATCAAACATTCTGTCAGCTTGAAGATTCGATAATTGCACATTGGATTTAACGGCCATGTCCTGGCAGTAATGTATATGCAGAGCAGTGATAAATGAAAAAGAACCACACTGCCAGGTAAAGCACTCTCCTCAAAATATAAAAATAGCAAACAAAAAAAGCGATGAGTGCACCATGGATTGAGCTTGTAAATCAAAAGTAAGATGAATAAATCCAAACCGTCTTCTTGATAGGTAAAATCCACGTTTATTGTAGACAATAGAAACTGCAGCAAGTAGCAAGTAGTAAGCGCTTTCGCGTTGTTACCCAACGCTTCATCAGACATAAAAAATGATAAAAAACTCTCCCTTTTTTTGTTTGCTATTTTTATATTTTGAGGAGAGTGCTTTACCTGGCAGTGTGGTTCTTTTTCATTTATCACTACTCTCCAAAATGGTTGCACCTTTCCAAGGAGATCGCACACAAACAGACCCACACACACTTGTCAAGTACAGGATTCAAACCCCTAACTAACTGGTTTATGATATCATTGGTGTATGCATTTACACAATGCACTACACACATTACTATAAGTTCTTTTTTCCACAGGTGTATTTGTAGGATGGTGACATCATCAGACTAGACAAAGTGGGTTACATTAGGTGACATTGGGTGGGCTACATAGAAGGAATGTCTAAACACTTTGGCCAAGTGATCATCAAAGGAGAGTTTACTATCTAACTGTTTCCCCAGGGCCTTCATGACTTTCTCCATACATGCTGGAGTACCACCTATGTGATAATTTGTTTGCACTTTGTTTTAGCCAAAGGGGATGACTATGCATTCTTTGGCATTCTTCTTGGGGCATTGTTTTGATACCAGGTATCTGTCTCTGTAAGCCCCTTCTGAAGGATGTGTGTGTCAGCCATAGAGTCGATTATGGACCACAGTTAGCAGTCATCTGCAAACCTGTTCAGCCATACTCCTCCCATGCTTGCCTGTACCTCTGAGCAGTGTCTACTGAATAGGTGGGGTCCCAGGACCAAGACCTGTGGGATGCCATTTGTGACTGTCTTAGAGTCGGACATGGCACCCGCAACTCTGAACATGTGTGTTTGATCTGTGAGCCACTTGGCCACCCATCCTGTGACATAGCTGTTAATGTTCAAGCTGGTAAGCATGTCCATAATGACAGAGTGGGGAATGGTGTAAAAAGACCTTAGTGAGGTACAGGTGGGCTGTGTGGACTACTTTCACCTCCATCTATGTCCTTGGTAACTGAAGTAAAACTATGTTTAGAAGGCAGGATCTGCCTTGAACAAGGTGAGGTTGTGTAGAGTCCAGTGTCTGGAGGTCCCCAATGTCTCTGTTTATGGGTTCCATGACAATTTGCTCAATAGCTTTGTAGACCAGGCTGAGTAGACATATAGGGCAATGGTTTCCAGGTTCTGTTGTGGCACCCCCTTTGTGGAGCTGGATGGCTATTAGTGTATGCCATTCTTTGGGTACATACCCTGTGGTACGATTGAGTCTGGGCAGTGAATGTAGGTGAGGGTGTAGTTGCTTTTGGGCCTAGTGTAAGACGCAGCCTGGGACACCATCCAGTCCTATTGATGCTGTGTTCTTGGCTTTGGAGAGGGCTGTCTTTACCTGCATGTCCATGACGTCTGGGGCTCTGCATCCTTCTGTGATGGATGCATGCCCTTTTGGGGGTGATGCGGGGAAGTTTACACTCAACTTGTCCCACAGGATGTGGGCAATGAAAATTGGTTCAGTGTATTTCTTGCCATTTGTCAGTAGCTGACAGCATATTTGGAAGTTGACACCTACGTGTCTGGTATAGCTACCGCAGGCTTTGTGGTTGTTATTCTTACATTCCTTGGCAATTTGTCTTTTGAAAATGTCCTTGAATTATTTTATGAGTGATCATTGTTTCTTCCTAATAATGATCAGTGATGCCTTTCCTTTAGTGAAGTTGGCTCTATCAGGTGTTAGTTTCCTCCTTCTGTTGTCTAGCTTATTTATGGGCAACAACCACCAGATTGTTTTCTTATTTTTGGAGGAGTGCATCTTGGTTTTATTTGTGATGTCTCAATCCATGCATCCCTGTAGATGCTCATAGGATGCACTTGTAACTGATTTGGCAGATTGTATACCATTATCCTATAGCAAGAGGGCTTTGGAACTTTTCACTTTGGTCTTGGAATGTGTGCAGTTTGCTTTTGAAAATGTCTTCACGGTGGTTTCATTGACTGGGTGGGGGGGCGGGATGTGGATGTCCAGTGTGATTACTTTATGATCTGATATTACCAGTGAGGGTTTTATCTCTGTTGTGGAACACTGGTACCCCATGTTGGTGATAATCATGTCCAGTATGGTGTCACCTCTAGTGGGCATGGTGATCAGGTGTTCCAGGGTGTTAGAGTTTTTAAATTCTAGGAAACATTGGGCAAAGGACGCTGTACACAAGTAATTCTCCCACTCAATGTTTGGGTAGTTGTAATCACCTCACATAATGGTGTTTGATAGGACCTTTATATTTTCCACTATTCTCAGGAATATTGAGTGAGGTTCCTGTGACAAGGTAGGTGATCTGTAGCAGGCTACAATCTGATGAGCAGCTTTGCCCAATGTTAGTTGCACTTGCATGGCCTCCAAGGTCTCATGTTGTGCCACTAACCTGAAGGTGTGGGTATCCATAAGATAAATGGGTACACCCCTTCCTTTTGTATTTCACTCATGGTTTTGGATCCGAAGGTCAGAGGGATTGTGAGTGTTTTACGTGGAGCATGTCCAACAGCTCTGCGTTTGACAGCTTTGTATGTTATGCAGTGAACACATCTGAGTAGGCGATATGCAAGGGAGTACAGATGGAGCATTTTGAGATGGTCTGTGTATGGCATGTATTTCAGGCTGCAAATGCTCTTTGTGAGGTATTGCTGCAGGCTTTCCAGTTGTTGTAGTTGTCTTGTGAGGTAGATAGCAAAAGTGGTGTTGTACTCTATTATAGTTCTAGTGAGTGATGAGTAGTGGGGAACAATGTCCTCTTCTATTCTGCATGAGACACATTTTGTGATGAGTTGTGCCACATAGCAGGGTTTCCTGAATACAGTGGGGATGTGATTATTACAGTTGTGTCCAGTGTCCACCTGTGACCCAAGGTCTCTTGTCACACTTTCAGTATTAAGTATACTAACGCCTATGCTGTAGTTCTTGTAGTTCTTGGCTACAGAGTTTTTAACAGAGGGGATGGCAATGAACCTTTTGGCATTGAGCTAGAGCCCATGGCTTTGACAACAGCCATCTGTCTCAGTGATGCCCTTTTGTAGGATGTCCACATCTTTAGTGTTTACAATTATGGCTCCTAGTTTGCAGTCCTCTGGAAACTTCAGTAGCCACAGACCTTCCATGTTAAAGTTTACTTCAGAGAAGTAGATACTAAACAGGACAAGACACAGGACTGGACCTTGTGCTACTGCACTCATCACTGGTCCAAAGTCATACTTGGAGTATGCTACTTTCACAGTGTGTGTTCTGTCAGTAAGCCTGTTGGCAACCCATCTTGTGACATAGCAATTTATCCCTAGTTTAGTGGGTTTATCTATATTTCCAGAGTGTGGGGTGGTGTTGTAAGCTGTGGCAGGATCAACATAGGCTGTGTGAACCACCTTACCCTTGTCGATGGTTCTGTTGACTGCTTCAATGTCATCTATCAGGTTTAGGAGACATGATCTGCATTTTCCAAACCCAACATGGTTGTGGTCCAGGGTTTGGGGGTTACAAATGTAATTTTTTATATGTTGTATAATGATACATTTCATGGCCTTGAAGAGTGGGCTCGTCAGGCTAATTGGGTGCTAGTTCCTGGGGTCTGTGGTGTCTCCACCCTTGTGTAGTGGGATAACCGTCACTGTGCACCATTCAACAGGCACAAAGCATGAGGTGAGGCTATGACTGCACATGGTACATCAGTGTGGTGCCTGTTCATTCTGTGGTTTGTGTGGAACACAGCCTGTGAAGTTATCTGGTCCCATGGCTGCTGTGATACTGGCTTTGGAGAGTGTTTTTTACCTATGCAGCTGTGATGACAGCAACTTTGCAGTCTTCCATTATAGAGATGTGCTCTTTCATGGGTGAGAGGGGGTACAGTTAACACTGATCCTATCTGCCAGGATGTTGGCAATATCAGTTGGGTCTGTATATTTAGTGCCATTGAGCTGTAACTCAAAACAGATCTGAGTGTAGCCATGACATGGACCTGTCTGCTGGGCAGAGATCTCCTGAGTAGACAGTATGCAACAGAGTACAGATTGGGTTACATTCAGTCTTGTTGCATGGGGCAACTGTTTGAGGCCAGTAATCCTCTTGTTAAGGTACTTTAGTGGTCTTTCTGGCTGCTGAATGTGCCTAGTCAGATTCATCACAAGTGTGTTCTGGTACTTTCTGATGGGTCTGATGACTGATGAGTAGTGGGAACCTCCTTTGACCTACATGCACAGACCTTGGCAGTTTGTGTGAACACATTGCATGATTTTCTGACAACTTTGTGAATGTGTTTCTGGAAGTAGAGATATCTATCCACATTTGTCCATAGATCCCTTATTATCACATCCGTATTTGGCATGTTTGTGAGCATGCCCAGTATGACCTTTCAGTATGTTGTTGCCTGACATTTGCTTTGTTTTTTAAGTGTGTGAGCATGCCCAGTATGACCTTTCTGTGTGATGCTGAATGAAATCCACTACATTTGTTGGAGTGTGTGAGCATGCCCAGTATAGACATTTGTACTATATGTGTATGGAAAATCAAGTTGTATTTTTACAGCAGGCCTCACCTTTGTGTCATAGATCAACAGGGATCATGCTGTGCCTGCAGGGCTTCCATGAGACACTTTGCATAGACTTATCAACATTTCTACATACAGGGGGGGGCAGCTATTCTTTGTATGTTTCTACCCAGGGGCACACTTGATTGTTACTGTAGGTGTACATAGGATGAGGGGTTCACATGACACTTATACACATTTGCTATGCCTGCACTGCTATGTATGGTACACCATTTCAGTCTGTACTGTTGCCTATCATACTGGCTTGAGGCATACTACTGTACTACACTTCTTAGCGTCCAATGCCACATATATTAGATTGCAATTTCATAGCCTACACGACCCACATCACACCGCCTGGCCTGATGTTCTCTGTCTGCATAGGCCTGTGGGGGAGGTTACGCATACGTGTCTTTAGGGGCATGTTACAGCATTTCTTTGTGTTTGCATTACTGTACAATTGTCCTGCTGTGTCGGTGCTACTGAAATGCTATCATGGCTTAGTGGTTCAGTACTGTGACTATAGTGCACAGTATCCTGGGTTGGACCCCTATCACTGCTTTTTATTTTCATGCTGGGCAGACCAGACTGCTTAAGGGACAGTAAAGCTAATATGAGCATGTTTACCTGTCTTTGCTCAACTTTTCCCGACCTTGCCCAGCATTGCTCAACATTGCCTGACATTGCACTAGTTAGCACGGGCAATTATGTTTATATATACTAAATATTGGTAAAAGCTGCTTAGCACTGCTTTATATTGCTTAAAACATGGCAATCATGTCTCAGGTGGTGCTGCATGGCTGCTTATGTCGGATGCACATACTACACTCCCTATACATGTTTGGAAACAGGTAGTGCCAAGTTAGGCATCCCTTTTATTTTATGTGCGAGTCAGAGAGAGATATCACTTCCAGGGTTCCTACTGAGCCAATGTATGTGCTATGCGTTGCCTCTTTGCCAAGGCCAAGGCATACTGGGCATGCCTCCTTCTGCCTACTAGGGCAGGCTCAGATTGTTCCTCCTCCAAGTCACGCTGTGCCTGTGCAAACCTTGGCAATAGTGGGGGGCTGTTTGGCCCTGCCCCATGCTGTTGCTGCTGCAGCTGTTTTCGCAGGATCATATTGTGTAGCATGGCACATACCATGACAATTTGGGTACATGTAGTTGGTGAGTACTGCAAGGCTCCACCAGATGTGTCCAGGCACCGGAACCATGACTTGAGCATCCTAAACACATGCTCGATTACATTTTGTGTTTGTGCGTGTGCCTCATTATGGCGTTCCTGTTCCTGCGCAATCACATTGCAGGCACTTCTACAAGAAACTTTAGTGTTATCCATGGCATACACCTTTAATTTCTTGGCTTTAGCTAGGATACCTGGCGACATGCCTCTTTCAGTGATGAGTAACTGACAGCAAACACATGCCACTCTGCTCCAATGAGCTTACATTCTTTCATACATACCCCCTCATGATGTCACCTATCTAATACTCTGATACTCCCCTTATCCTACTCTTACACTCCATAGACTTTGCTCATATGCCATGTAAAATTGGGATTCACTTTCCTTACCATCATTTGCATTGGATTGCCTATTACTGCTTGGTTACATCTCTTAGACTGAGCTTCCCCCCTTAACAACCTCTACTCAGTAGCCATGTTGTTTTCAGCCTGCCATTCTCTTGCATGGCAGTTGAATATTTTGAATAAAATCCCTATTTGTGGATTTTATTTTTTTTTCATGTTTTTTAGAGTGCAGCACTTTTGCGCAGCACTGCGCTACGCTTAAACTTCGGAGATCGAGGTAAAAAAAAAAAAAAAATATATATATATATATATATATATATATATATATATATATCATATTATATAATATGCAATATTGGGCAACGTTCAGCAATGTTGGTTAACGTTGAGCAATGTTGGGCAAGTTCATTCAAAGTTGGGCATAGTTGAGCAAAAGCAGGTAAACATGCTCAAATTTGCTTTACTGGTCCTTAAGCAGTCTGGTCTGCCCAGTATGAAAATATAAAGCTTTGACAGTCCTTGAACCCAGGATACTGTGCACTATAGTCACAGTACTGAACCACTAAACCATGACAATATTTCACTGGTCAGTATGTATGAAGAAATGTTGATAAGTCTATGCAAAGTGTCTCATGGAAACCCTGCAGGCACAGCATAATCCCTGTAGAGTTATGACACAAAGGTGAGCCCTGCAGTAAAATACAACTTGATTTTCAACACACATACAGTATAAATGTTAATATTGGGTGTGTTCACACATGTCAACAAATGTAGTGGAATTCAGACAGCAACATACTGAAAGGTCACACTGGGCATGCTCACACACTTGAATAAATGAGGCAAATGTCAGGCAACAACATACTGAAAGGCCAAACTGGGCATGCTCACACACTTAGGCCATGTCTGAGTACAGCAGTGGGCCACACATATCTGGCAGTTGCATGTGTTAACTCAGGAACCTCTCACTATTTACCAATCCTGCCTTGTGCACACAGTTATATGACAACAGACACATATATGATATATTGGAACCCTGTCATAATCAAATATGTACTACAGATACTTAGGTTGTTCATAGAAAGTGGAAAAGCAAAGAAGATAAAAAACCTGCAATCAGTATCATCAATAAACAATGTGCACTCCAACAATTATCCAATCCAGGTTATGGAAAGATTATCTGTGAAGGAGTCCATACAGAACCATGACACTTCCTTCAGCTATGTCATAAATAGCAATGTACACTCATATATGTCCTGAGTCGGGGCCAACTGTAAATGACTGACAATGCCAACATCCTGTCAGACAGGCCTATACATACATACCCACCTCCCACTGACAAAAGGCCCTATCATCATACCGGGAGATATCACATGTAGAATGGGTAAACAGCTCCTTCCAAAGCTGAAAACATGGCATCAATTGGATTACATTGTTTCCCTATATGTGTCATAAGTGAACTGCAGAACAAACAGACCCTGCACCTGAACAGTCTGTTGAGCCTCACTCACTCTACAGGATATGAATCTGTTGAATGGGTTACAGCAACATATGGCACACTCCACAAGTGTTGGTGCACAACAGACCATGGGAACTATAGTCTTATAAGCCTATGAAGTCTGATCTGCAAGGCCATGGAGTCCATCATGATTGAAGTCGTAAACAGAGCTATTGGAAGCCTACAAATACACAACCCTACCGACTTTGGTTTGGTCATGGGCAGATCATGGTCCACAAACCTGCTAGACTGTTTGCAAGGCAGCCACTCAGGACATACATCAATGAAATGAGCTACACACATCCCACATAGACTTCGAATATCCCTTTTCCAACATCCTAGACACATGTCGTATACACAAAATCAACAACCTGTGCATAAATATGTATTGTCATCTGATGGATTGGCAACTGGGCCACATATAGATCACACAAGGTAAGAATTGTGGAGTCCTGTTCAAGCTGGTAACACCTGCTGTCCCCCATGGCTCAGTCCTGGGATTGCATAAAACAAAGTGCACACACATTACCATGTCTAGTCTGATGATGTCAGCATCCTACAAATATAGCAGGAGAAATGAAAACACCCAGTAAAGCATATAGCGCTTCGTGTTAATGCGTATTTCTCTAGTATCATAACAAATTTAGGTAGGGGGTTTGTATTCTGCAATTACTGAGTGTGTATGTGTGTGTGTGTGTGTGTGTGTGTGTGTGTGTGTGTGTGTGGGCGGGGGGGGTGTGTGTTTCTGTGTGATTTCCTTTGAGAGGAGTGCCTTTTTTGGAGACTAGGAAAACACCTTAAAAGTGGTATATTCCTCTTTGGCAAGTCTGATGATGTCAGCATCCCACAAATATAGCAGTAGAAATAAAAATCCCCAATAAAGCATATAGCGCGTCATGTTAATGCATGTCTCTCCAATATTATAATATAGTTAGGTAGGGGTTTGAATCCTGCAATTGTTGAGTGTGTTTGTGGGGATGTATGTTTCTATGTGATTTTCTTTGAGAGGAGTGCCCTTTTTGGAGACTAGAAAAACACCTTAAAAGTGGTATATTCCTCTTTGGCAAGTCTGATGAAGTCAGCATCCTACAAATATAGCAGTGGAAATGCAAATTCCCAGTAAAGCATATAGCACGTCATGGTAATGCATGCTTCCCTAATATCATAACATAGTTAAGTAGATGTTTGAATCCTGCAATTGCTGAGTGTGTGTGTGTGACACTGTTGGTCAATGTGCTGTGGGTTTTGCTTTTACTACTGTATGACATATCAGTATAACAACAGTATGTGCATTGCACACTTCAGGTATCTGTGTGGCAAATACATATATGTACATGTGACCTCAATTAGTTCATAGGTGTGAAGCCTGCTTTCTACATGAATACATCTGTTACCTTTGACAGATTGTGCTGCTGCTTCTCAGACCTTAGGTCACATATGTATGTTTGTGACAAGGCCAGCCACTGTAGTGATCTGTGGCCAGGTCATCTGTGTCACACACACCCATGACAGTTTCTATAGAATCAGACTTGTGAAAAAGAAAAAAAAGAAAAAAAACAGTGTAAAAAAACGGAACAGGGAGTCCAAGAGAAAGCACTGGTCCACAGAATCGATGATGTTGAAAACATCATCGATTCTGTGGACCAGTTTCTATAGAATAGTGTGACTGAGGGTTCATGCCTGGGGTATATTTCAGACATGTTCAAACACAACAAAGTCTGTCAATAATGGACATTCATTATAGGTGTACAACAACTTTGTGGATATGCATACAGACCCCTTATTGCTTATGTGATACATCGAGGGACTTCAGAATACCTCTGAAAATGTGAATACCAAAGGACAGATGACATAACACTTGGCTGTATGTACACATCGGTACCCATTCTACATGTTGGGGGCTACTACCTATGTGGTACTGTCGGGATACTATGTTTAGCAAATGTGGATGGCTATGCTATAGTTGGCTTATAGCTTTACAGCATGGGTTGGACAACAGGTATCTGTCTGTATGATACCCTTGTGGAGGATAAGTGTCTCATCCAGAGAATGCATTGTAGGCTACTGTATGCATTTCCAGATGTGGACGGACATATCCCTAGTGTGTTTGCTTGTACCTAAGAGGGCTACATGCCAAACAGGAGTGTTCCCAGGAATGGGTGGCGGTCAATACCACTGGTTACTGGTATAGTATAGTACCGGAAGGATCCAAACGCTACTGAGTTTCCTACATCTGTGTGTCAGTTGTCAAGACATCATCTAATGATTGGTTATAGTCAGGCTGTTGAGGTTGTGTATACTACCAGTATGCAAACCAATGACAGATAGTAACAGTATCACCCACAGCATAGTGTCAAACCATGTCATACACACGTATACCCAAGTTAAAACCTATGTGTAGTAAAATGCATACTGGCCACCAATAGAAACTATGAAGTGTTAACACTGTGTAATACAGGGCATGTCACCCTTCCCATGTGTCCACTATGCACGTACATGCAGACAGTGCACCTCCACCATGTTCACAAATGTACACCTGCAAATCTGTACTGCACACATCAGACACGTACTGTCCACTCAGCAACACATGCTGCCAAAACTACACACATCAGCCAAGTGGCACATGGGCGGGCAATACATTTTTGGAATTAACACTGGTGTAAAGAATACTACATTGATAATCATAGCTTTAATGTATCATTCCTGCTCAGATATACCTACAAGGATATCATTACGCTTTACTGTTGACAACATGCTAACATTGCTACATTGCTATAAAGTCACCCTGTGCATCAGCACCATGTTAGCCTGTTCCTGCATCAGTGTTACAGATGACAGGAGGTGGCACAGTTTCATCATATGCACAGGGTGTGTTGTTGGTTTGCCAGAGCCCAACATTGACCCATCCAATCGACATGTATGTGTGTGTGTGTGTGTGTGTGTGTGTGTGTGTGTGTGTGTGTGTGTGTGTGAGGGACAACAGTACAGCATGGGTCAATGTTGATGTAATGTGTATGTGTGTGTGTGTGTGTGTGTATGTGTTAGCCCTAGGTGTTTGGTTTATGTGTATGTGTCTGCATGCACACAGTTCCACCATGTGGCTGCCATATATGGGAGGTTGTGGGACAGCCACAGACTGTACCTGCCAGGCTGTACAGATCACCATCTCTGGCCACGGACACAGTACCTGTGCCTGGCAGGGGTACCATGGACAATATCGGGTACTAAGCCAGACTGGGTACTATCATCAGAGGCAGAGGGATGTCGACTGGACCCATTTCCCTGCTGGGACTGGCCAGAGCCACATGCACATGGTCTTCTATAATGGTCTATTGACAGCCCAACCCCAACATTGCTGGGGCTGGTACTGCCACTACGGGAGCAGCTGTGACTTGTGTGTCATCCGCGATGACTGCCAGCTGATGATGTTGCTGGCATACGTCCACGTACACGTCTCAGCCATCCTGCACTGTCCTGTCACATGGACATGACATTGCAGAGGACATCTAATGTCTCCCCCCAACGTCTATCAATGACGTCACGGATACTGTCATTGATAGTGGTGTTATGGGACCTCTGCGCCCTTAGTCCCCTATCTGGTGTACCATTCCATACGTGCCTGTACCTGCATTACAGCCCGGAACATACCTGAGGTTGTAAGACCTGTGGGGGAACGTCTTCCAGGGGCATTATGACCAGCAGTGCTCCCGTGAGAACCCCTGGACATCTGCCTATGTGGTACTGTTCCAGGAATCTGGGTAAGGCTGCTGTGAGGGGATGCATGTGCCATAGATACCACACTATCCTGGTCAATGCCTACTGCATGCTGTCCCTCAGCTACGGCCATTGATGATGAGGGATGTATTGGCAATATGAATGTGCGCATAGATGGGGTGGAAAGCTGTGTACTGTCGATTGGCAGCCCAACGACAGACCCTGTCATACCTGCTTGTGCCACAACACATGTATCATCATTTCCACTATTTGTGGCAGTGACTTCAGGTTCCCTGCTGCACTCAACCAACACAACCTCAGCACCTGGGAGAGGAAGACAGGAAACACACTTTACAATCTGTACATGATGTTAGCACACATGCACACATGAACACATGAACACATGCACACATGAACACATGAACACATGCACACATGCACACATGAACACATGCACACAGGCACACATGCACACAGGCCCACAGGCACACATGAACCCATGAACACATGCACACATGAACACATGAACACATGCACACATGCACACATGCACACATGAACACATGAACACTTGCACGCATAAACACATGAACACATGCAAACATGCAAGCATGAACACATGAACACATGCACACATGCACATATGCACACATGCACACATGAACACATGAACACAAGAACAAAAATACACTACTCACTAAAGTAGACACACACACACACACACACACACACACACACACACACACACACACACACACACACACACACCAACAGCAATCCAGAACATACTCATTAGTGGTTGATGATGGAGTACAGTTTCACAAGCCAAAGAGTCCTATCACACGTGTCAGCATGCAGGATGCGTGTTGCTCAACAGCATGCAGTGCGAGTGTAGAGAGTCCTTGTTAATAACAGTATGCATGTCTTTGATGCATGTGTGTTGTTCATTGATTGGCTTCACCCTGGAACACAATGTGTACATGGACACAACATTGCTGTGCAAGTATTAAATGCTTTTTAATGTCCTGTGCACCATCACTCACAGGTATACATACCATGGCTGGATGCACATAAATGTCAGGTTATAGCAATGAATGCTATGTGTAGTATTGTAGTTACTGTAATTGGATGTAGTGTAGTACTATGAGCCATCATCAGGCAGCATCATGTGGTCACTCAAGGCCACTAATGTGTGCCACACTGGGAACTATCTTGCTGTACCTGAACTGCAGCACTGTGGCTACATTAACCATTTCACAGGCAGTTGTTACATGGGTATGTAAGGTGTTCAATAGGGAGCATTGCCTAACATTAATGTGTTGTGTGTTGAAGAGTGTCGCACCACCCCATTATAGGCTTATACCCCTCTGGTATAGTATGTGTGCTGTGTGGATGACATTTGGGATACTGGAGTCTGACCTTACAGCATGTGTCTAAATACACCATGTGTATCATACTAACATGCACTGCATATGACAAAGTGGTGTATGCTGTGTGCATGTGTATTGACTCTGCCTATACAATGTCCACTACAGTGTACCACAATTGTTTGTGATGCTCTGTGTATTGCATGTGTTTGAGGCAGCTACTCATGTTACTGGGATGTGCATAGTTCCACAGAAAACATGCAGAGCATGCATTATGTGTAGGTGTTTTACACGTGTATATGGCCTACAACTCACCTATGACATGCACATGTTATTTGCTATATTAAAGGTAGAACACTCAACAGCATGGGTCTGCTGTCTTGCTGTCACACCAGGGGGACCTACAAGGATATGAGACAGTTTGTCAGTGTCAACAACCATGGCATTGCTGCTGTGAGTTTGCAATTTTACAGTAGTACAAAGGTTGACAGTCACAGGCATACAGATTATGTTCTACATTATCAGTATTGCACAACACCAGGCTCCACATCTTCTAAATACACAGTACACATCTGACATATGCATGTTCTAACAATCGAGCTAACAGTAGTCTACAGATATGCCATGTTACCTGCATGCTCCGAGTCAACTTGCTGGGTTACTCCGGCCTCCATGATGACACATGTCTGTTGTAGTAGTTGACCAGGAGCCACCACACTGAGGAGCAGCTCTTCCACTCTGGTGAGGGGCGGATGTAATGCTGCACCACCACCTGTGGCAAGTTGTTGTCTGCGGACATCGGAGGCATGCTGCCGGATATGTCTAATTAAATCACTGCAGTGATGGTGTACCTGCTCATAGGTCTGGTTATGCATGCCTACGTCATTAACCCAACGGACAACATCTTGCCACAGTGCAGTGCGCTCATGCTGGTCCTGGCTGATTCTGGAGTACAGCAGGGTGTAATGTACTAGGGTGGATATTATGATTTCCTCCTCTTCAGGGGAATACGCAGGGTTGCGATGGTGAGACATGTCCCTGGAAGACAATAAAACAATAATTGTCAGCAAGTCATGTGGCACACTTAACATTCTAAAGTACAGATATCAATGAAATGCCATATATAGCAACCTATTGGCTGTCAGTAGATGCACACTTTTAATACCACATATCAGTGCTCAGCCCACAACTGCCTGACAGTGCCTGGTATGCTCTATATATTAAACCATGTTCTGCACAGCAACAAAGTGAAACCTGTATGTACGACTATACAACAGTACATGGCACACTGCATGTGACACAATGCACCACCTAGCCACAGGAGGTATATATGAAGCTAATGCATACAGAAATATGTCATCCATTGAAATGATTGTAAAGTACAGTTACAGTACTACCAGTACACCACAATACTTGTTGATAGCAAACCTCTAAGTAACATATGTGCGCATTCATCAATATAGGTGGCATACTGCTGTACTACACTGTACATGTTGCTAGATATGCACTTATATCCTGTAACACACATACGACCAAGGCCATGTTACAGGCATACCCACACACACATCAGACATACCTACAAGACACAAAGGTATGGCAACCCAGATGAGTTTTACCTGTGTACCATACAGTACTGTGTGTCAACACTTACAAAACCTTATGCCTGAGGTATGTAATGTGTGAGGACTACAGGTAACAAACAAAACAGTGTTTCCAAGCAATGTGGATATACACCATACTGTGCTGTTTAGGCCTACAGCTTCAGGTAGTACTACAGTTCATACGGGATTTGTATTCACTAGTGTTAACAATCAATAAGCATACATGTACTGCTTTAGCCTACAATGGCACACTCCAGTCAACACCATGGGACTATGTCACACCGTATGCCATACTGCTTTTCCTGCCTAGCAATAGCATACATATCTTTTGTGGGGATCAGAGCTAGAACACTACATACCATGATATAAACAGTTTCCCACTAGGCTACCACACATATACACAATGTTGACACATTCACCTACACATTCACCATCATACTCAGTCAACCTCACATAGCAATTAATGCAACAAGTACATGCCTGTGTGTATCGGGTCCTAGGTAGCTAATAGGCTATTAGCCGTAGGGCCTATAGAAGCCTAGCCATACAGTACCCTGCCCTTCAACTCCCATGTAATTTAAGTTCATATGCCCCTGTCATGCAGAGCCACAGAGGTGATTCCCGGGTTGTATTTCCTATCTCACATCCATTCATCATGATTATTCATGATGACTGCTAATGAGGACCTTTCTTTGCTATTGATAGGTAGTTAGTTCCAGAGTATGGTATGTGTCTGAGATGAGAATGTACCACACCAGCATGTTCTGCTTTTTGATGTTACACAAGGTTTAGATCAGTACAGTGTGTAGCTTGTAGGGATTTTGATCAGTTTACATGGAGCATGTCCAACACCTGTGGGTTTGGCATAGCTTTGTATGTTAGGCAAAGGTTGCCTCTGGGTAGGTGGTATGCGACACAGTGTAGCTGTGGTTTTGTAAGACAGTCTGAATAGGGCATCTGTTTGAGTCTGGTAATACTCTTTGTGAGGTATGTGCCTGGCATCTACAGTTGCTGTAGATGTCTTCTGAGGTACATACCAAAAGGGCCATTGTACTCTATGGTGGGTTTTATGACTGATGAGTAGAGTGGAACACTGACCTCTTTTTCCATGGATGACACACCTTTTCTGATAACATGTGGACCGTACATCATTTACATGACTAGTGTGGCACTGTGATTATCAAAAGGGACGCTACTGTCCACCTGTGTCCCATGGTCTCTTATCACACTTTTGGTGTTGAGTAGACTACCACCTATGTGGTAGTTCATGGGTACAGGGTTTTTAACAAAAGGGATGGCAATACATTTACAACATTGAGCTTGAGCGTACATATAAACATCCATTGGTATACATATAGATTTACATATAGGCACATATGCAGTCCACCTTTCATGATGGGAATATCAATTATGCAAAGGTTGAGAGGGATACAGTTATATAATAATATTGCACAGTCTTGTGCAGAATGCATTGAAGGTATTCTCAGCCCATGTATCTTTAGCAGGACTCCCTGTCTGGAAGACTAAAACCCTAACAAATCATACCCACAACGTTTAAACACCACATGTCATATACCAGCACTGTATGCTGTCTTGTTTGCCACACACTACAACCTACATAAAAATATGCACATAACAACCTTCACCACATATATATGTCCACCCTTCACAAACAGTTGAAGTATGTCCCTTGCTCTATGCACATGTTAAGATGCTAATATATCTGACACATAAATATCTCTCCATATGTGTGTGCCATACACACACAAGGTCCACGCTGTTGTAAGTCCATAGACCTCACGGATGACCTGTTGGGCCTTGCTACAACATGAACGGTTGTCACATGTGTGCATAACAGTAATATTACAGGGAGTATTTATAGCTGCTAATGCTACATTACTATACTAGCCTGGAACAGCAGTTGCCAATGCTAAGCTACACATTATATGACTATCATGCATGTATTACTCTGTCACATCCAGGTTTATATAACGGTTTGCACTACTCCACCAAACAGCCATTATACACAGTACTGTACAGAACATAGATAACATGATGTTTGACATTTAATGCTTAGCTACATATGTCACAGTTATGTCCCACTGCACACAGCTACACACTAATTTGTCCATGGCAGTAATTATGCATGGCATCAGTGCATACATACCTACTGCTGCCACATATGCATGTTTCAAAGTATGTACAGTACTCTTCATAAACATCTACTACTTGCCGGTAACCACATATCTGTTACATACCTGTTTGTCACTTTCAGGTCCATCTGTGTATGTTTTGACATTTTTTTTGGTATTAATTAAGTAAAGTTTGCTTTTACTTAATTTTTTATGGTTATTAATTTTTTTTTTTACTTAATTAATATTTTTGGTTAGTAATTCAGTAAATTTGTTTTACTTAATTAAATTTTTGTTTTATTAAGTAATAATTTTTTTTTACTCCTCTCCAGGTTTACAGATGCTATAACACGAGCAATGTAATGATTGCATGTGGGGATAGCAAGTACAGTCTGCTTTTATAGGTATCTGCACATGTGCATGTGATGCCCTCTGCACCAGTTGGCGCCCAGCATTTGATAAATGCATACAGCCTGCTGTGTGGTAATTGCAGTACTCAATGTCATAGCAACCCAATGCTATAAATTGCTAAATTATGTATGCGTAGCCCTTTCAGATTTCCAGAGTGGGACCCATGCTTGTTTGCTGTGGACACTGTTGTTTAAGTCAGAAGGTTGGTATACTTCTTATATCTGAAGCTAGAGGTGTAGACAGTGATGTACATGTTGTACTCAGACCTGACTGTTGCCACTTCCAGTACAGAGCTATCAGTGTAGAGTTTAACTCACCCTACAAATGCTTACATAAGATATATGTGAGTATGTAGTTTCTTTTCTACTTATATAATTAACTGCCATACAAAAGTAGTTATTGAGAAGTATTCTTTTGGCACATGAACTGTTTGTGAACTGTTATACTGTGCATATTAATGTACTCACTTCTGCAGGGTTTCTGTTTTTTATTGTTGACATTAGCACAGGATTCTCAGGAAAACTGGACAATTCCAGTACTGAGTATGCCTACCTACATCCTTGGTAGACCCTAATCACACACGTATATTTAAAATTTGGGGGGGGATGCAGACATACAGGGAGCATTATGTATTATTGTGTGAATGTTATCTTACTGGACTTAAAAGATTGGTGTGTACCTGTTAGTTTATCAAGGCAGGTGATCTGTCTGCATAGTTCCCAACTGTGAACCTATCCAGATGGTAGCCAGATGGTAGCCTGTTATTCTTTGTCTGTGCAACCCACAGGTGTTTTCAGCACTGGTACATTGGCATTGTTACACAGTTGCTACCAGTACATGACTACATTTTGGTATTTCTGTGTTGTACTCCTACATAAGGGTATGCTTGTGGAAGTCCTACCAAAGCTATTTGCAGAGTGTGTAACAGCGGAAAAGCTGATATGCTTGTGTGTTTGTGCCTCTGCCAGGCCTATGAAACACTCAGATACATATTTGCATGGAGTCAGGGATAGGTAGTTAAAAGTGAGGTACACCTTCCAAATAATAGAGACAGTAAGTGTAGACTTGAGTGAAGCAGTGCATATGGATTAGTACACCTTTTATGAAGTACAAGCAGTGTCTACTGTTATTATTGTCATTATTCATTGTGTAATACCCCACCTTTCTGACTAACACCAGTACTTTTCAGAGGGATTCAGAGGGGCACAGCTAAAATATGTTTCACAATCAGGGACATCCATGAAAAGTAGTCACAGTTAGGAAGTATGGGCTCTGCCCTAATCAGATATGCCAGTGTTTGTCCTGCTATGATACTGTGTTGGGGTTGTAAAGTGCCTCTATAACATTATTTGCTGCTAGAATGGCTGCTTCTCTTATCACTGTCATGTAATGCAAGTCCTCAACAATTGCTGGTAAAGATCCACAGAACAAGTTTTGTGTTATGGCCTTCCTATTTTTCCTTTACATTCACTCTTTGTATTGCATGATATATTTATTTCAGCACCAAGTGATTTTATATCTTCTGTGGCTTAGTGGTACTTCATGCAGTCTAGTGTGGCCAAAGTCTCGGGTTTGAGACTGACAGAGGTGTTTTATTTTGCTGCTGAGCAGAACAAGGGCCCTGACATACAGTGACTAAGGCACTTTTAAGCAGTTGTAAGCGGGTTTGCATGAGTTTGTGCAATGCTTAGCAATGCTTAGCGCTGGGTAAAGCACTGCCTATCTACGGGCAACTATATTACGCTGGGTAAAGCGCTGCTTAACTACGGGCAACTATATTGCGCAGGGTAATGTGCTGCTTAGCTGTGGGCAATTATATGTCAAGATCCTTCTTATATTTATATATATACATTTTGTTCACTGATACATAGGCCATTTCAATGCTTTTTAGTAAAATTTTATTCATATATGTCAGGAATTATTTCATATACTAATTTAAAACATAAAGTAGAAAGGGGAGTGGTGGGACTCGAACCATGAATGCCTTCTCTTTGTGCGAAGGCTCTACTACTACGCTATTACTATTTGGCTTAATTTGCTTAAACATTTCTTATTATGCACTTCAATGTCAAAATTGTTAACTGCAGCTAAACAATGTGCACACCCGCGCAGACACGCGCAAATACAGGCAGCTATATTGGGAATTATAAAAAAAATTAAAAGTTTTATATTTTATAACTGTACTGGGGGTTTACAATGTGAGGGAGTGTAGTGTTCGGTATGTAGACATTTGAGCGGACTCGCTCATGTGTGTTGACATTTCACAATTCAGACACTTGCAGGGGCGTGGACCTTTGGACTGCTCAGTAGTCAGACATGCCCCCTGCCTTCCTGCATGGTCCGTGTTAGACTTGGAGTGGAGTCAGTGTGCCCTCATGAATATGCTTGGCATGCTGACGTCATACCGTTCAACTGCAGTTTCCAAGTAGGACTTATTTAGTCTTACACGAAGGATTCGTGAATCCTGGAGATTATTTGTTAAA
Source organism: Protopterus annectens (assembly GCF_019279795.1). NCBI lineage: Eukaryota > Metazoa > Chordata > Ceratodontiformes > Protopteridae > Protopterus > Protopterus annectens. The sequence goes on along the minus strand of NC_056733.1, from coordinate 460,843,357 downwards.
CCACCTCTTCTAGCCAAGGCTTCTTCAAACCATTGAAGGCCAATGTCATGAGGTATAACACTGAATATGTCGACTATGTCAATAGTTACAAAGAGGATGTCCTTATTGAATAATTCTGGTGTAATAGTTCTTAAAAAATCCTAAGAGTCCTTCAGGATTTCATTCTCATTTAACCAAAGATTTTGCACTTTAAAATCTAAAAACTTGGCTAGTGGTTCTGTTTTTGATCCTTTTCCTGAAACAATCAACCTCAGAAGTGATTCCTCTATATCCTTGTGTATTTTTGGTATCACAAAAATAGAAGGTATTCTTTGTTTATCATTCTTAAGGTAGGAAAAAGTACTAAAACTAATAGAACCATCTAGTAACGTGTCATTAAGGTCCAAGTCTATCCTGTTATAGGCTATATTTATTTAATTTCTGGAGGCAGAAATATATTTGTCATCATCATTTAACACAGCTAACATTTTACTTTCATAGATCAATTTGTCCACAATGACAAATTCTTTGGCTGTGGAGCACAATGAGCAGGACTTGGATTTTATTAACACTCCAGATATCTTGGCTTCACACAGAAGACAAGAACTCTGTAGAGAAGAACACACACCTGATCCTGGAGAGTGTGCTGCAGCTACACAAAGTGACTTTTAGATAATGACTCTAATGAGACAAACAATCTTAATGTTTGGCTTTGTAAACAACTGCCTTTTAAAGGAACTGAAAACACAAGGCAAAATGTCAATGCATACAATGAATCTCTTGACAAAATGTATGTACTTATGCTATGACATAAAACCTTAAATATTGAAAATATGTATTTTGAAGAATGTCTTAGGGCTGGATTCATGAAGGCTTGCACGGAGTCTAAGAGCAGAGTAAGACTCCATGAACCCAACATGTCTGCCGAGCGATCCAGGAACAGCTGGCTGGGGTGTGCAAGAGAGCTCCTAAAACGACTCTTGCACGGACATGGTTAGTTTATGAAAATTACCTCATTTGCTGCTGAAAGCTATGCAAATGAGGTAAATTTGCGATCCAGGAAACCTTAACCTGTCCGAGTAAGAGTAGTGTTATTTGCAGAAATGTACTCGGTTGGCAACTGAGTACCGTTCTACAAATAGCAAAACGGAGCCATGACAGCTCCAAATAAAGGATGCATCCAGTTGATGAAGCATGCCAATAGCCAAATATATGGCCATTGGCATTTTTATGTATTGCAAAATAATAAAAAATAATTTTGTTCTTCGATCTCCGATGTTTAAGCGTAGAGCAGTACCGCGCAAACCTGCGGCACACTAAAATCAGAAAATCAAAATTTAAAAGCCACAAATATGGATATAATTCAAAATATTCGTCTGCCATGCAAGTGAAAGGCAGGCTGAAGACAACATGGCTACTGAGTAGGGGTTGGTAAGGGGGGAAGCTCAGTCTGAGAGATGTAACCAAGCACTAGTAGGCAATCCTATGCAAATGAGGATAAGGATAGTGAATCCCAATTTTGCCTGCTATGTCAGCCATGTCCCTAGAGTGTAAGAGTAGGATAAGGGGAGTAACAGAGTAGAAGATGGGTGACATCATGAGGGGGTATGTATCAAAAAGACTGTAAGCTAATTGGAGCAGAGTGGCATGTGTTTGCTGTGAGTTACTGAAGACTAAAAGAGGTGTGTCTACAGTTGTCTAAACTGAAACCCAGAAACTGAAGGTGTACTCCATGGCTATCACTAAACTTTCTTGTAAAGCTGCTTACACTGTGTGCGCATGTGTGTGCGGGTGTGCACGCGTGTAAACCCGTCTAAGCCTGTGTAAGGCCGTCTAAGCTTGTATACACGAATGTGCACCTGCTTAAGCCTGTGTAAGCTTGTGTAAGCCTGTGTGCATGCGTGTGCGCTCGTGTGCGCTTGTTTGCGCTTGTTTGCACGGCGTTGCCTCCTGTGGAAACTGAAAGGGAAAAGGAAGGAAAACAAGTAGTAGGAAGTTAACCAAGAAGAACTAGCAGAGCTGCCAGGTGAAATCAATCAGAATCAGCCAATTACACAGGCAGTACACTAGTCCAGCCCAGCCCAGCACTTAAAACTCTGCAAACAACATTCCCCCATGTTTTTCTCAGAAAAACTGCAACAGTGCAGTAAACAAAGAGAAGTGAAAACTTAAAAAGCTTAAACTAAGACATAAAAATGTTAGGGGCTGCCATTGCTGTTATAAGGCAACATGTGCAAGATGCTGAGGGTGGTGCCATTGCAAGTGCTGCTGAGCAACCCACAGTGAGGAGACGGAGAAGAGTATACAGACCCAGGGTAACCTATCAGGGGCTACATGAGCTGGTGATAGTGGAGCGCTATAGAGTGGACAGAGAGCTCCTTCAGCAAATTGTTGAGCTGTGCAGGCCACGCCTCACACACAGAACCAACAGAGGGGAACCCATCCCATTGGAAACCAATGTATGTGCTGGCCTAAGAATACTAGCAACAGGTACCTTCTAGAGACCAACTGGTGATATGATGGGGATTTCACAGGCATCAGCATCAAGGGCACTGCACCAGCTCCTGAATGCTGTCAGCACATGTCGGTGATCATGTATATTTCCCCAATTCCCATGAGGTATTGGCCAGCAATATGCATCTCTTCCAGCAAATAGCGGAATACCCTGAGATAGTGGGTGCAATTGACTGCACATACATACGCATCAAAGCACCAGCTGGTGAGTGGGGTAGGGCCTACATCAACCACAAGGGCTTCCACTCCATCAACTGCCAGGTCGTGTGTGATGCCCAGGGCATAATACTGAATGTGTGTGCTGGCTGCCCTGGAAGCTACCACAATTCCCATATCTGGCATCTGTCACAGCTGTACCAGACATTTACCAATGGGGACATCCCTGATGGTCACCTAGTGTGGGATGCTGGATACGCACTGGAGCCGTGGCTGATGACACTCATCAGAAATGCACACACACCTGAACAAGAACTCCATAATGAGGCACATGCACAAACACAAAATGTAATCGAGCATGTGTTTGGGATGCTCAAGTCACGGTTCCGGTGTCTGGGCACATCTGGTGGAGCCTTGCAGTACTCACCAACTACATGAACCCAAATTGTCATGGTATGTGCCATGCTACACAATATGATCCTGCAAAAACAGCTTCAGCAGGAACAGCATGGGGCAAGGCCAAACAGCTCCCCACCATTGCCAAGGCCTGCACAGGCACAGCGTGACTCAGAGAAGGAACAACCTGAGCCTGCCCCAGTAGGCAGAAGGAGGCATGCCCAGTATGCCTTGTCCTTGGCAAAGAGGCAATGCATAGCACATACACTGGCTCAGTAGGAACCCTGGAAATGATACCTCTCTCTGACACGCACATTAAATAAAAGGGATGCCTAACTTGACACTACCTGTTTCCAAACATGTATAGGCAGTGTAGTATGTGCATCTGACATAGGCAGCTTTGCAGCACCACCTGAGGCATGATTGTCATGTTTTAAGAAATATAAAGCAGTACTAAGCAGCTTTCACCAATATCTAGTGTATGTAAACAAAATTGCTCGTGCAATGTTGGGCAAGGTCAGGGCAAGTTGAGCAAAGTCAGTTAAACATGCTCATATCTGCTTTACTGTTCCTTAAGCAGTCTGTTCTGGCCAGCATGAAAATAAAAAGCAGTGACAGGCCTTGAACCCAGGATACTGCGCACTACAATTACAGTACTGAACCACTAAGCCATGATGGCATTTCAGTGGTGCAGACACAGCAGGACAATTGTACACTAATGCAAACAAAAAGCAATGCTGTATCACGCCCCTAAAGAGGCAAATGGGTAATCTTTCCCACACGCCTATGCAGACAGAGAACATCAGGCCAGGCGTTGTGATGTGGGTTGTGTAGGCTATGAAGTTGCAAGCTAATATACGTGACATTGGACGCTAAGATCTGTAGTACAGTAGTATGCCTCAAGCCAGTATGATAGGCAACAGTACAGATTGTAATGGTGTCCTGTACATAGCAGTGCAGGCACAGCAAATGTGTACAAGTGTCAGGTGAAACTACATCCTATGTACACCCACAGTAACAATCCGATGTGCCCACGGGTAGAAATGTACAAAGAATAGCTGTCCCCCCTGTATGTAGAAATGTTGATAAGTCTATGCAAAGTGTCTCATGGAAGCCCTGCAGGCACTGCATGGCCCCTGTTGATCTATGACACAAAGGTGAGCCCTGCTGTAAAAATACAACTTGATTTACCATACACATATAGTATAAATGTATATACTGTGCGTGCTCCCACACTCCAACAAATGTAGTGGATTCCATTCAGCATCACACTGAAAGGTCATACTGGGCATGCTCACACACTTTGGCTAAATACGGATGTGATAATAAGGGATCTATGGACAAATGTGTATAGTCATCTCTACTTCCAGAAACACATTCACAAAGTGGTCTGAAAATCCTGCTATGTGTTCACACAAACTGCCAAGGTCTCTGCATGTAGGTCAAAGGAGGATGCCATTACTCAACAGTCATCAGACCTGTCAGAGAGTACCACAGCACACTTGCGATGAATCTGACTAGGCACGTTCAGCAGCTAGAAAGACCAATGAAGTACCTTAACAAGAGGATTACTGGCCTAAAATATTTGCCCCATGCAACAAGACAGAATGTAACCCAATCTGTACTCTGTTGCATACTGTCTACTCAGGAGATCTCTGCCCAACAGACAGGTCCATGTCATGGTTACACTCAGATCTGTTTTGAGTTACAGCTCAATGGCACTAATTGTACAGAGCCAACTGATATTGCCAACATCCTGGCAGATAGGATCAGTGTTAACTTTACCCCCCTCTCACCCATGAAAGAGCACATGTCTATAATGGAAGACTGCACAGTTGCTGTCATCACGGCTGCACAGGTAAAAAACACTCTCCAAAGCCAGTATCACAGCAGCCATGGGACTAGATAACTTCCCAGGCTGTGTAGTATCTACTTCCCTGAAGTAAACATTAACATGGAAGGCCTGTGGCTACTGAAGTATCCAGAGGACTGCAAATTAGGAGCCATCATTGTAAACACTAAAGATGTGGACATCCTACAAAAGGGCCTCAATGAGACAGATGGCTGTTGTCCAAGCCATGGGCAGTAGCTCAATGCCAAAAGGTGCATTATCATCACCTTTGTTAAAAACACTGTAGCCAAGAACTACAACATAGGTGGTAGTATACTTCACACTGTAAGTGTGACAAGAGACCCTGGGTCACAGGTGGACAGTGGATACAACTGTGATAAGCACATTCCCACAGTAGTCAGGAAACCCTCTTATGTAGCACACCTCATCACAAAATGTGTCTCTTGCAGAATAGAAGAGGACATTGTTCCCCTCTACTCACCACTCACTAGAACTATAAAAGAGTACAATGCCACTGTTGCTATGTACCTCACAAGACAAAAAGAGTACAATGCCACTGTTGCTATGTACCTCACAAGACAACTACAACAACTGGAAAGCCAGCAGCAATACCTCACAAAGAGCATTAGTGGCTTGAAATACATGCCATACACAGACCATCGCAAAATGCTCCGTCCGTACTCCCTTGCATATCGCCTACTCAGAGGTGTTCACTGCCTAACATACAAAGCTATGTCAAACATACAGCTGTTGGATATGATCCACATAAAACACTCACAATCACTCTGACCTTTGGACCGAAGACCATGAGTGGAATACAAAAGGAAGGGGTGTAGCCATTTACCTTATGGATATCCACACCTTCAGGTTACTGGCACAGCATGAGGCCTTGGAGACCATGCAAGTGCAACTAACATTGGGCAAAGCTGCCCATCAGATTGTAGCCTGCTACAGATCATGTACCTTGTCTCAGGAACCTCACTCAGTATTCTGGAGAACAATGGCAAATATAAAGGTCCTATCAAACACCATTATATGAGGAGATTACAACTACCCAAACATTGAGTAGGTGAATTACTCATATACAGCGTCCTTTGCCCAATGTGTCCTAGAGTTAAGAAACTCTAACACCCTGGAACAGCTGGTCAGCACACCCACTAGAGGTGACAACATACTGGACGTGATCATCACCAACATGGGGTACCAGTGTTCCACAACAGAGATAAACCCCTCGCTGGTAATATCAGATCATTAAGTAATCACACTGGACATCCACATCCCGCCCCCACACCCAATCAATGAAACCACTGTGAAGACATTTGCAAAAGCAAACTGCACACTTCCCAAGACCAAAGTGGAGCGTTCCGAAGACCTCTTGCTATAGGATAATGGTATGCAATCTGCAGAATCATTTACAAGTGCATCCTATGAGCATCTACAGGGATGCATGGAATGAGACATCACAAATAAAACCAAGATGCACTCCTCCAAAAATAGGACAACACGCAGGTGTTTGCTGTTCATAAATAAGCTAGACAAGAGAAGGAGGAAATGAACACATGACAAATCCAACTTCACTAAAGGAAAGGCATCAATGATCGCTCATAAAATAATCCAAGGACGGTTTCTAAAGACAAATAGCCAAGGAATGTAAGAATAACAACCACAAAGCCTTTTGTAGCTATACCAGACATGTAGGTGTCAACTTCCAAATATGCTGTCAGCTACTGCAAAAAGTAATGACATACACCAAACCAACTTTCATTGCCCACATCCAGGGGGACCGGTTCAGTGTAAACTCCCCCATCACCCCCAAAAGGGCCTGTGTCCATCACAGAAGGATGCAGAGACCCAGATGTCATGGACATGCAGGTAAAGACAGCCCTCACCAAAGTTAAGAACACAGCATCAATGTGACTGTATGTTGTCCCAGGCTGTGTCTTACACTAGGCCCATAAGAAACTACACCCTCACCTACATTCACTGTCCAGACTCAAGCGTACCACAGGCTATGTACCCAAAGAATGGCATACACTAACAGTCATCCAGCTCCATAAAGGGTGTGCCAAAACAGAACCTGGAAACCATTGCCCAATATGTCTACTCAGCCGGGTCTACAGAGCTATTGAGCAAATTGTCATGGAACCCATACACTGAGACATTGGAGATCTCCAGACACTGGACTCTACACAACTTCACCTTGTTAAAGGCAGAGCCTGGCTCCCAAACCTAGTTGACTTAATTAAAACAGTTACCATGAACATAGATGGAGGTGAAAGTAGTCCACACAGCCCACCTGGACCTCACTAAGGGCTTACCACACCATTCCCCACTCTGCCATCATGGACAAGTGTACCAGCTTGAACATTAACAGCTATGTCACAGGATGGGTGGCCAAGTGGCTCACAGATCAAACACACATGTTCATAGTTGTGGGTGCCATGTCCAACTCTAAGCCAGTCACAAATGGCATCACACAGGTCTTGGTCCTGGGACCCCACCTGTTCAGTAGATACTGCTCAGAGGTACAGGCAAGCACAGCAGGTGTATGGCTGAACAGGTTTGCAGATGAATGTTAACTACGGTGCATAATTGACTGTACAGCTGACACAGACATCCTCCAGAAGTGTCTTACAGAGACAGATACCTGGTGTCAAAACAATGCCCTCAAGCTGAATGGCAAAGAATGCAGTCATCCCCTTTGGGTAAAACAAAGTGTACACAAATTACCACATAGGTGGTAATCCAGCATGTACAGAGAAAGTCATTATGGCCCTGGGGACACAGGTAGATAGTAAACTCACCTTTAATGATCACATGGCCAAAGTGCTTAGACATTCCTTCAATGTAGGCCATGTAATGTCATCTAATGTAACCCACTTCGTGTAGTCTGATGATGTCACCATCCTACAAATATACCTGTGGAAAAGAGAACTCCCAGTAATATGTATAGCGCGTCGTGTTAATGCATACTCTTGTAGTATCATGAAGTAGTTAGGGAGGGGTTTGAATCCTGAACTGGACAACTGTGTGTTTGTGTGTGGTCTCCTTGGGAAGGAGGAACCTTTTAGGAGAGTAGTAAAACACCTCAAAAGCAGTAAACTAACCTATGTCAAGTCTGATGATGTCACCATCCTACAAATATACCTGTGGAAAAGTGAACTCCCAGTTATATGTATAGCGTGTTATGCTAGTACGTGCTCCTCTAGTATCATGAAGTAGTTAGGTAGTGGTTTGAATCCCGCATTTAGTGAGTGTGTATGCTGTGTGTGTGTGACACTGTTGGTCAATGTGTTGTGGGTTTTGCTTTTACTACTGTAGAACATATCAGTATGCATTGCACATGTGAGCTAGCTGTGTGGCAAATAAATATACGTACATGTTACCTCAATGATTGCATGTGTGGGAACCCTGCTTTCTCCAAGAACACAGCTGTCATCCTTGCCAGACTGTGCTGCTGCTTCCCAGACCGTAGGTCACATCTGTATGCTTGTGACAAGCCCAGCCACTGCAGTGATCCCTGGCCTAGGTCATCCGTGTCACACAAAGTCATTACGGTTCCTATTGGAATGTGTGTGAGGGTCTATGGCCGAGGTATATGTCAGAGCTGTTCAAACGCAGCAAAGTCTGTCAATGATGACAATTCATAACAGGTGTTGAACAACCTTTGTGGATACGCATGCAGACCCCTTATTGCTTATGTGATCCACAGAGGGATTTCAAAATACCTTTGGAAATGTGATTAACAAAGGACAGATGACGTAACACTCGGTTGCATGTACACATCGGTACCTGTTAATCATGTTGGTGGCTACTACCTATGTGGTACTGTGGGGATAATATGTTCAGTAAAGGTGGATGACTATGCTTAGTTTGGCTTATAGCTTTACAGCATGGGTTTGACAACAGGCATCTGTCTGTATGATACCCTTGTGGAGGATGTGTGTGTCATCTGGAGAATGCATTATAGGCCACAGTATGCATTACCAGACGTGGACGGACATATCCCTACTGTGATTGCTTGTACCTAAGAGAGCTATATGCCAAACAGGAGTAGTGTCAGTAATGGGTGCAGGTGAATACCACTGGTTGCTGGCATAGTATAGTCCCTGAGGGATCTAAATGTTGCTGTGTGTCCTACATCTGTGTTTCGGTTGTCAAGACATCATCTAACAATTGGTTATGGTCAAGCTGTGGAAGTGATGTATACTACCAGAATGCAAAACAATGACAGACAGTAACAGTATCACCCACAGCACAATGTCAAACCATGTCATACACACATGTGTAGTCAGGTTCCGAAAAGTGTGTAGTACAATGCATACTGGCCACCAATAGAAACTATGGAGTGTTACTGTGTAATACAAAGCATGTCACCCTGGCCATGTGTCCACTATGCACGTACATGCAGACAGTGCACCTCCACCATGTTCACAACTGTACACCTGCAAATCTGTGCTACACACATCCCACACATACTGTCCACTCTCTAACACATGCTGCCAATACTGCATACATCAGCCAAGTGGCACGTGGCTAGACAATACACAATTGGAACCAACACTGGTGTAAACAACACTACAATGACAATCATAGCATTAATGCATCATGCCTGCTCAGCTACACCTCCAAGCATATCATTACACTGTACTGCTGACAACATGCTAACATTGCTATACTGCTATAAAGACACCCTGTGCTTCAGCACCATGGTAGCCTGTTCCTGCATCGATGTTACAGATGACAGGAGGCGGCACAGGTTTCATCATATGCACAGGGTGTGTTGGTTGGTTTGCCAGAGGCCTACAGTGAGCCATCCAATCGACATGTATGTGTGTGTGTGTGTGTGTGTGTGTGTGTGTGTGTGTGTGTGTGTGTGTGTGTGTGTGTGTGAGGGGCAAGAATACTGGAATGGGCCAATGTTGATGTAATGTGTATGGGTATGTGTTAACCCTAGGTGTCTGGAGTATGTGTGTGTGTCTGCATGCACACAGTTCCACCATGTGGCTGCCATATACAGGTATTTGTGGGACAGCCACAGACTGTACCTGCAAGGCTTTACAGATCACCATCTCTGGCTACGGATACTGTACTTTGCCTGGCAGGGGTGCTACTGACACTATCAGGTACTAAGCCAGACTGGGTACTATTCCCTGAGGTGGATGGATGTACACTGGACACAGGTCCCTGCTGGGACTGCCCAGAGCCACGTGCACGTGGTCTTCGAGGACATTCTATGGACAGCCCACCCCCAACATTGCTGGGGCTGGTAGTGGCACTACGGGAGTGGCTGTGGATTGAGGGACTTCTGCGGCAACTGCCAGCTGCTGATGTTGCTGGCATACGTCCACGTCTACGACTCAACTGTCCTGCACTGTCCTGACACATGGACATGACATTGCAGAGGATATCTAATGTCTCTCCCCAATGTCTATCAGTGACCACGGTGTAATGACGGATGGACCTGCTAGGTCACAGATACTGTCAATGATGACGGTGTTATGTGCCCTCTGTGCCCTTAGTCCCTGTACCTTTTCATATGACAGCCCAGAACATGCGTGACATTGTCAGACCTGTGGCACATCTGCCAGTGGCATGATGAGCAGCAGTGCTCCTACGAGAACCCCTGGACATCTGCCTATGTGGTACCCTTCCAAACATCTGGGTATGGCTGCTGTGTTGGGATGCATGTGCCATGGATACCACACTGTCCTGGCCAATGCCAACTGTATGCTGTCCCTCAGCTATGAGCATTGTTGATGGATGTATTGGCAGTATGACTATATGCATGGATGGGATGGACAGCTGTGTACTGTCGATTGGTGGCCCAATGACAGACCCTGGCAAACATGCCTGTGCCTCAACACACCTATCATCTGTATCACTGTTTTGGTCAGTGATATCAGTTTTCCTGCTGCAGTGAACCAGCCCAAAGTCAGCACCTGTGAGAGGAAGACAGGAAACACACTTTACGACCTGTACATGATGTCGGCACACATGCACACATGAACACATGCACACATGCACACATACACACATGTACATATGAACACATGAACACATGAACACATGCATGCATGCACACATGCACACATGCACACTTGCTCACATGCACACATGCACACAAATGCACTCATCACTAAAACACACACACACACACACACACACACACACACACACACACACACACACACACACACACACACCACCACCAGCAATCCAGAACATAGTCAATAACGGGTGATGGTGGGGTACAGTATCACAAGGCAAACAGTTATATTGCACGTGTCAGCACGCAGGACATGTATTTCCCAACAGCATGCAGTGCGGGTGTTGACAGCCCTTGCCAATAACACTATACATGTCTTTGATGCATGTGTGTTGTTGTTCAGTGATTGGCCTCACCCTGGAACACACTGTGTACATGGACACGGCAGTGCTGTGCAAGTATTATAATCTCTGCAATGTCCTGTGCACCATCTTTTACATGTATACATACCATGGCTGGATGTGTATCTGTGTGTCACATAGATATCCATTTCTGATTAGAGAGTCTGTGTCTTCAGCAGATAATTGTAGACACAGGATTAGCACATGCATGCTATGTATACACACAGGATGAGTGGTGCATGTTTACCTGATGGAATACCATTGCTCAACATGGCCATTATACAGTGGTTATGATGAGTGTAGGACATATTGTGGACATGCCAGTGCCAGACATGACATGGCATGCTACAACACAACTGCAACATTAAACATCATACGGACACAGTGTTTGTCATGTGACCTATACACTCAATAGCATTACAAGACATATATGTGTCACTTTGTACAAATGGTGTTTGCTATGCATATTGTGTATAGGTGCCTATGTTTGCACACACACAAAACTGAGGTGCATAGCAGGTAATGCTATGTGTAGTACTGTGGTCACTGTAACTGGATGGGGTGTACTAACATGAGCCGTCATCATGCAGCATCATGTGGTCACTCAAGGCTACTAATGTGTGCCAGACCGGCACATACCATGCTGTATCGAAACTGCAGTACCATGGCTACATTCACCATTTCACAGCCAGTTGTTACATGGGTTTGTAAGGTGCACAATAGGGGGCATTGCCTACCATGAATATGTAATGTGTCGAAGAGTGTTGCACAGACACATGTGAGGCATCTACCCCTCAGGTATATTATGTGTGCTGTGTGGATGAAGTGTGGGATACTGTAGTGTGACCTTACAGCGGGCGTCTGAATATGCCATGTGTAGCATGTTAACGTGTACTGTGTATGACAATGTTGTGTATGTTGTGTGCATGTGTATCGACTCTGCCTATCCAATGTCCACATCAGTGTTGCCACAATTGTGTGGAATGCTCTGTGTATTGTATGTGTTTTAGGCAGTGACCCACGTTACTGGGATGTGCATAGTCTCACAGCAAACATGCACAGTATGCATCATGCGTATGTGTGTTACGTGTACATGGTCTACACCTCACCTATCACATGCACATTTCATTAGCAGTATTAAAAGGTAGAACACACTCACCAGCATGGGTCGGCTGCCTTGCTGTCACACCAGAGGGACCTACAAGGATATGAGACACTTTGTCAGTGGCAACATCTGTGGCATTGCTACTGTGTATTTGCAATCGTACCATAGTACAACGGTTGACAGTCACAGGCCTACAGATTGTATTCCTAATTATTACTATTGCACAACACTAGGCACCACATCATCTAACTACGCAGTACACATCTCACATAAGCATGCTCTAACAATAGAGATAACAGTAGTCTACAGCTATGCCATGTTACCTGCATGCTCCATGTCAGCTTGCTGGATGACTCCAGCCTCCATGATGACACACATTAGTTGTTGGGGTTGTTGTTGGCCAGGAGCCACCTGGCTCAGGAGTAGCTCCTCCACTCTGGTGAGGGGGGATGGATGGCTACCCTCCACCTGTGGCAAGCTGCTGTCTGCGGATATCAGACGCACACTGCCGGACATGTCTAATTAAATCACTGCAGTGATGGCATACCTGCTCATATGTCTGGTTATGCATACCTATGTCTTTTACCCGATGGACCAGCTCTTGCCACAGCACAGTCTGCTCATGCTGGTCCTGGCTGGTTCTAGAGAACAGCAGGGCATACTGCTGCACCAGGCTCGATGTTATAACCTCTTCCACCGCCGTGCTATAGGCGGGATTACGATAGTGGGACATAACCCTGGAAGACAATGAAACAATATGTGTGAGCAAGTCATGAGGCACAAGTATATTTCTAATGTACAGATATCAATTAACTGCCATATATAGCAACCTATTGGCTGTCAGAAGATACACACTTTCAATACCACATGTCAGTGCTCAACCCACAGCTGCCTGACAGTGCCTGGCACACTCTATATATCAAACCACATTTTGCACAGCAACAAACTTACAACAGTATGTAATACCATACAACAGTGCATGGCACACTGTATGCGACACAATGCACAACCTAGACCCAGGAGGTATATATCATGCTAATGCATCATGAAAAGTGTAATCCATTGCAATGATTGTGAAGTCCAGTGACAGTATCACCGGTCTACCACACTAGTTATTGATGGCATACCCTTGCCTAACATATGTGCACATTCGTGAATATAGGTGGCATACTGCTGTACTACACTATACATGTTGCTAGATATGCAGTTATATCCTGTAACACACATATGACCGAGGCCATGGTACAGGCATACACACACACACACACACACACACACACACACACACACACACACACACACACACACACACACACACACACACACACATCAGACATACATACCAGACACATAGGTATGGCAACACAGGTGACCTTTACCTGTGTACCTTACAGTACTGTGTGTGAGTAGTTACGAGACCGTATGCCTGAGGTATGTAATCTGTGAGGACTACAGGGAACACAGGGAACACTGGTTCCAATAAATGTGGACATACACCATACTGTGCTGTTTAGGCATACAGCTTCAGCTAATACTGCAGTTCATACAGGAGTTGGATTCGCCAGCAGTAACACTCAATAAGCATGCATGTACTGCTTTAGCTGACAATGGGCATCAAAGTCGACAACAAGGGACTATGTCAGAATGTATGGCATACTGCTTTTTCAGCCTAGCAGTTGTATACACATCGTTTGCTGGGATCACAGCTAGGACACATAATACCATGATAGAAAGAGTTTCCCACTAAGCTTTCACACATAAACCAAACTCTGACACATTCACCAACACATTCATCATCACACTCAGTCAAACTCACATAGCAATTATTGCAAGAAGTACATGTGGGTGTGTATCACTTCATAGGTAAGTGAGAGGCTATTGGCCCTAGGGCCTATAGAAGCCTAGCCATACGCTACCCTGGCCTTTGACACACAGGTCATTGCATTTCACATGGCCCTGTCAAGCAGAGACACAGAGGTGATTGCCTGGGTGTATTCACTATCTCCCTTACAATCTTTATGATTATGTATGACGACTTCTAATTAGGAGCTTTGTTTGCTATGGATAGTTGGTTTGTTCCAGAGAATGGGATGTCTCTGAGATGGGAATGTATTCCTCCAGCATGTGCCGTTTATTGTGGTGAAAAGGTTTGGGTCCCTAGAGCGTGTAGCTCATAGAGATTGTGATCTGTTTACATGCAGCATGTCTAACAGCTCTGGTTTTTACATAGCTTAGTATGTTAGGCAGAGGTCACCTCTGGGTAGGGGGTATGCGACACAGTGTAGTTGTGGGTTTGTGAGATGGTCTGCATAGGGCATCTGTTTGACGCTGGTATTACTCTTTGTGAGGTATGTCTTTGTCATTTCCAGTTGTTGTGGATGTCTTGTGAGATACATACCACATGGGGCATTATACTCTATGATGGGCTTTATGTGTGATGTGTAGAGGGGAACACTGACCTATATTTCCCTGGATGACACACCTTTTGTGATGAGGTCTGGCAGGTAGACAGATTACATGACTAGTGTGTCACTGTGATTATCAAAGGGGAGACTACTGTCTACCTGTGTCCCATGGTCTCTTATCGCACTTTCGGTGTTAAGTAGACTTCCACCTATGTGGTAGTTCATGGCTACAGAGTTTTTGTCAGAAGGGATGCCAATGCAGTTTCAACAGTGAGCTTGAGTCCATGGCTTTGTCACCAGGCATCTGTCGCAGTAAATATGACCCTCTCTCTCTCTCTCTATATATATATATATATATATATATATATATACACACACACACACACACACACACACACACACACATAAATATAAACATACATTGGTGTACATATAGATATACATATAGGCACATATACGGCCCACCTTTCATGGTGGGAATATCAATTATGTGAAGGTTGCAAGGTATACTGTTATGTACTAATATAGCACAGTGTCATGCGGAATGCATTGAAGGTGTTCTTAGCACATGTAGCTTTATCAGGCCTCACTGGCTGCAACACTGCAAACCTGACAATTCATACCGACAGCGTTTAACCACCACATGTCATATACCAGCACTGTATGCTATCTTGTTTGCTACACACTACAACCTACATAGAAGTATGCACATAACAACCTTCAACAACATATATATGTCCACCCTTCCCAAACAGTTGCAGTATGTCCCTTGCTCTATGCATATGTACAGATGCTAATATATCTGACACAGACAGATCTCTCCGTATGTGTGTGCCATACACACACAAGGTCCACACTGTTGTAAGTCCATGGACCTCATGGCTGACCTGTTGGGCCTTGCTGCAACATGAACAGGTGTCACATGTGAGCACACAGTAATATTAGAGGGTGTATATATAGCTGCAAATGCTAGATTAGCATACTAGACTGGTACAGCTGTTGCCAATGCTAAGCTACACATTAATATGACTATCATGCATTTGTTACTCTGTCACATCCTTGTTTATATAACTGTATGCGCTACTCCCCCAAACAGCCATTGTACACACTACTGTACAGAACACAGATAACATGGATCAGATGTTTGACATTTAATGCTGAACTACATATATCACAGTCATATCCCACTGCACACAGCTACATACTGATTTCTCCATGGCAGTATTTATGCAGGGCATCTGTGCATAGATACGTACTGCTGCCACATATGGATGATTCAAGTACGTAGAGTACTCTTCATAAACATCTACCACATGCCAGTAAATACATATCAGTTACATACCTTTACTTTCTATGGGTTTGTATTATTAAGTTCCTTGTGTGTAGTAATACATTTTTTTATTTATTTTTGCTGTTGCTGTGGCTGTTGCTGTTGTTGCCAGTGTCTGTCTGTCTGTCTGTGTGTGTTTTTTTGTCTCTCTTTCTTGCTTGCTTGATTGCTCGCTCTCTCTCTCTCTCTCCGTGGCTGCAATGAAATGCATGCATGTGTGGTCAGCAAGTACAGCCTGCTTTTAGAGGTATCTGCACATGTGCATGTGATGGCCTTTGCACCAATTGGTGGCCACCATTTGGTAATTGCATGCAGCCTGCTGTGTGGTAATTGCAATACTCACTGTCATAGCAACCCAATACTATAAATTGCTAGGTCAGGTAGGCGTAGGCCTTTCAGCTTTCCAAAGTGGGGCCCATGCTTGTTTGCTGTGGACACCGTAGTGTAAGTTAGAGGTTTGGTATACTTCTTATATATGAAGCTAGGGTTGTAGCCAGTGATTTGAATGTTGTACTCAGACCTGCATGTTGCCACTTCCAGTACACAGTTGACAGTGTAGACTTGTTCACACCCCTACAAATGCTAACACAAGCTACATGGGAGTATTTAGTTTCTTTTCTACTTATACAATTAGCTGCCATACATACTTAGTTATTGAGATGTTTTCATTTGGCACATTAACTGTTTAGGAACTGCTATACTGTGGATATTAATGTAGTCACTTCTGCACAGTTTGTGCTTTTTATTTTGTTGCATTATCACAGGATGCTCATGAAAACCGAACAATTCCAGTACTGAGTATGCCTAACTACATCCTTGCTGTACCTTAAACACAGTGGTAATTTGTACATTTGGGTGGGATACTGTGTGGGGGTTGTAGAGTGCTGCAGTAAAATTATTTCCTGCTAGAATGTGTGGTTCTGTTATCACAGTCATGTAATGCAATTCCACAACAGCTGCTGGCAAAGTTCCACAGAACAGGTTTTGTGTTATGGCATTCCTATCTTTCCTTGACATTCACACATTCTGATGCATGATATACATATTTCAGTAACAACCTGCTGTATATCTACTGTGGCCTAGTGGTACTTCATGCAGTCCAGTCCAAAGTCCGGGGTTAGAGACTGACAGTGGTGTTTTATTTTGCTGCTGAGCAGAACAAGGGCCCTCATATGCAGGGTGACTAAGTTTAGGCAGTTGTAAGTGGGTTTGTGCAGGTTTGCACAATGCTTAGCTATACTTAGCTAAGCACACACATGCGCACACTCACTCAAACCTGCTTACTGCTGCTTAAAAGTGCTTACTCCCGCTAACCCCCGCGCTAATTTCTTTGAAAGAAAAGAAAATGGGGAGATAGGAAAGTGGTGAAAAAGGGGCACAAAGAGGGTAAGACAGTAGGGAAAACAGCTCAGGATGTGCAGGACGGGTGTAGGTAAGGTCCATAGTTGCCCATTTCTTTGACAGCAACAGCTTTGCATATACTAGTAATTTGGAGGGAATTTTGAAATCTTCCACCCCTGAGAGAGGGGTGAGGACAACGAAGTATGTTGTACTGCCAATTGAATTTCAGTTTCTGTATCCAGCGGACATTTGTGTAAAATGGGCAGCTATTTATGGGGCATAATTTTTTGTGGGAGCAGATTGCCCATTTTTTTTTTCAGGTGAGAGTGGAATGTGGGGTAGGGGAAGTAGGTATATTTGGGGAGGTAAGTTGGGGAGGTAAACAGACAAGACAAACAAGATGCATACAGGGGCGGAATATGACACATGGGGTGGGTGAACACAATTGACAGGGAAGGATGTTTGGAAATCGCAAGCCCATGAGCCCACAGATGGCAACAGTGGAACTGACATCCCCACCCATGGGCAGTCACCACTGCACCTTCACAGCCCAGAGGTTGGCTGTGCTGGGGGCTGCATAGGAGAGGCATGCTCACCTGTGAGTCATGCCACTCTCACCTCGAGCTGGCATAGAGGATCAGCGACTGAATGCCGGATCTCCCTACGCACCACAGCCCAGACCATTTGGAGGGTGATAGGTGGCCCTCCTCCGGCCATGCTTGCATGGGGGGGTGAGCCCCATCCCCTGCAGCACTTCCATCCGAAGGTGGCACAGAGCCAATGGAGGAGGAGGTCCCGGGTTGGGCACCATACCTGGTGCCAGGTGCCATCGCCAGCTGAGGTGGGACAGGTGGGCCCGCTGGGACCGGCCTTCCCATACGTTCTATGTTTAGGAGGATTTAATGACATTATGGGTTAGTAAAAGCCAACAGCATTCCAAATTAGTTGTAACAGCATGCAGTAATATTCCCATTAACCCAACACACCAGAGTTCCAACAGTTGAACAGCAAGCATAACACATGCATATATAGAACAACAGTGGACATTCCAACAGCGTGCAGGATTGATTGGTGGCAACAGGCCACCAAGATTGTGGTGTTTGAACAGGGCACATGCATCAAAGTAAATGCAGATATTTATAGAACAATAGGACATATGTCCCAACAAATGTTTTGAGATTAGACATACCCATTGAGGTGTGGAATTGCATTGTTTATGCACATACAGTTGGGTGTAAAAAGATACCTCCATTAACATCTTATATGTACTTATAATTTACACTACATTCCTATTGACTGCAGGTGTATATCCCCTACATGTATTATTACACTAGGCAACATGCATTAAGTTGTGTAATGGGTTTGGCTAGTTCATTATATACCTGACTTATATCTGACATACTAACTGTCCAGGATGCAGATGTTACTGCTACATATTTATATATTTTATTTATATTTATATATCTACATATCTGGATGTGTTCACGTGACATTATCACTTATATTTCTACAGCCCCCTACATTTCTAGTAGCACACTCACATTTCTGGGGAACACATTAACAAGCTACTCGTGTATCAGAGTTACCTTTGCATGCCAGCCATTAACCAACTGTTGAGGACTGTATATATGCTTCACAGCTACTGGCACTCCCTTCATCCACTTTATATGGGACTGCCCAACTGTGGGTTGACAGCACTTAATACAACAGTACTATTTATATAATGCAAGAGTACAACAACATTTCAGAGTAAATGACACAGACACACTCCAGTTATTATACCTTCATTAATTACATTACACACATTTCTAGAGGCTCTCTCATTTATTTGATATTACAGTGCATGCAGAAGACTTATTCAAGATGTATTATACCTTTATTAATGGGTTATAACACTCTTTTTCAGGCTTTCTCACTTATTTTATATAACAGTACATGCAGAAAAATTATTCAGGGTGTTTTATGCCTTTATTATTGGGCTACAACACTTTCTTTCAGGCTCTCTCACTTATTTTATATAACAATACATGCAGAATAATTACTAACCTGCCTGGTGGCGCAGCCTTAGCAGCCTATCTGCATAGGCTTGCTGATTCACAGCATGGACACCTGCAGCTGTGAAGTAAATGAAGGCATATTGAGACATACCTGTCCATTATATAGACTACAATAGCTATTCTTACATACTCCATTCCATGGATACCGACTCAGTAGTGGGGCATTGTCATTTCCATGGGCCTAACAAAGCAAATATACGAAAGCGATGACCAAGGCAGGCTGAGAATAATTCCAATTTATTGAACCACAAATTAACGTAAACACGAATAAATACACTTGAATGAACGCATTCACATAAACAGCGTTTTCGTCCAAAGGGACTTCATCAGATGAAATGCCATACTACGTTAAATAGGTCATTTTATATAAAAACACCTTTTGTAACATCCAATCATTATTCATTCACAATATGAACCTACAAATCAACATTCTATCTACTACATAATTTAGTATTTCATCACTTCCTTTTCCAATTAAAATCATTTCTTTAATAGTACATGAATCAAAAGAATATATAAATACATAAATAAATAAACTTTATTATATAAAACTCCCTGTGTTAAAATGTTGACATTTTGCAAAGAAGATTCTAAAACCATTTTTAAAAAACATTTGTTAAAAACTTCTGTTTACTAATTGTATACGTGTGTATAAAACTATGTTTTCTAAATAGGGTAAGGGTGACACCTACTGTCCAAATCTGGTAATACATACTCCATCACAACTTGGCTGATCTAATTTTCAAGAGGGGCAAAATAGAAATGTATTCATTTAGCCCAGGCTTTTTATTCGCCTCCAAAGCCACTTGCCACCATAATTCTTTATAGGCTATGTTTTCCTCCCAAGGGCCACCCCTTATGTTCCTTTTTATTTGATCTAAAACAAAGAACAAAAATTTGGCTCCTACACAAGTCCTGGTATGTCTATATAATGCGTTTGTGTCTTTTCCTTTTTTACATCATACATGTGTTCGTAAACACGCCTCTTTAGAGTCCTTTCAGTCTTTCCTATGTAGAATGACTCACATTCCACACAAATAGCCAAATACACAAGTCCTATAGATTCACAATTGTAGTAGTCCTTACTTTTTATATACCTTCTCCTACTTGTCAAAAAAACATTGTCACTATTAATAATATGCTCACATTGCTTGCATTTCCCACATTTGAACGTTCCAAACTTGGCTCTAATTCCTAGTTGGGTTCCCCTGTTACTATAATTATTATTTTCCAAAATTCCTTTTATGTTTATTGGGTTTTTAAATACCACTCTTGATGTCATCTGGGGTAGTCCATCCAAGTCGGTGAGGGCCATAAATCTTTCCCATTCTCTCTGGAACACAAATTTAATATTTTGATTCAATAAATTGTATTCCATAATCAAGGATTTTTGAAAATTTCCAACTTTATCCTCTTCTATCTTATTATGGTCACTAGTTATACCAAAAATAGGTTGAAACCTTCCTTTTCTTCCCTCTTCCACTTCGGATCTAATATTTCTAATAAATACTAGAGGGTATTCTCTTTCAAGAAACATTCCTTCTAACAAATCACATTCAGCTTTAAATTTTCCTTCGTTGTTTGTCATCCTGGACCCCCTCACAAATTGCCCCTTTACAATATTTTTCTTACAATATATTGGATGGGCACTTTTATAATGCAAAAAGGAATTCACATATGTGGGCTTTCTATATACACACGTTTCAAAACTTTTGTCTTTTTTTGTAATTTCTACATCCAAGTATTGAATATTAGTTTCAGAATAATTATACGTAAATTTTAAGAAATCTGTAGTCCTACCTATGTATTCAATAAATTCATCCAATACTTTCTTCCCCCCTGTCCAAAAAATTATAATATCGTCAAGAAACCTCTTGTATAAAGTCCAGCATTTAACATAGGAGGACTTCAAAACATACTGTTCCTCCCAATTTTCAAGTACTAGATTAGCAAAGGTAGGTGCACAGGCTGCCCCCATTGATACACCTTGTAGTTGTTGAAAAAATTCCCCATTAAAGGTTAGATAGTTATTTTTCAACACCAAATCCATTAAACCTGTGCACACTACCTTTTCTTCTTGGGTTAAAATACTATCACCAAAAACCTCTTCTTCGAACATTCTTATACCTGCCTCATAAGGTATAGATCCAAATAGGTCTACAATATCAATGGTAACGAAAATCAGCTCATCATCAAATAGGCTACTATTCAACCCTCTCAGTAAATCCCAAGAGTCTTTTAAGATGGCTCCTTTCTGTAACCATATATGTTTAGCCTTTTGATCGACATATTTGGCTAGTGAATTCGTTTTGGACCCACCTGCTGAGACAATAGGTCTCAGGGGGGGATCCAAACTATTTTTGTGAATCTTTGGTATACCAAAGATGGCCGGTATTGTGGGTTTTTCAATTTTCAAAAAGGCAAAAGTTTTCATAGTAAAAAGATTTTCATTAAACATGTCCTCTAAAATATTATCAATACGTAGATATGCTGTATTGATTTCTAAAATAGAAACTTCCCTATACTTAATTTCGTTTCTTATTATATCATTCATCTTTCCTTCATACAGGATAACGTCCATTACAACCATACCCCCACCCTTATCGGGTTTCATTACCCTTACATTTTTATTCATTTTTAATTCCTTTAATTTCTCGTATTCATGTGGGTTAAGGTTGTAATGAACTGTGTTTTGTTTAACTCTTTTTTCGTGCTTCCTGATTTCCTTTTCCATTATAGCTTCAAAGTTCTTCAGCTGATTGTGAACTGGGGGGGTTGAAAGTAGATTTCTTAACTAGCTGATTTTTATTATAATTAATATTCCCTGTTACCAAATTACTATTGGAATTTATCCCTTCTTTATGGTATAACAGTTCCAGGTTCATTTTTCTTAAAAAAAGTTTCATATCTATCAGTGTCTGGGTAGAATTACCTTTGGTAAGTGGAATAAATTAAAAACCTTTCTCCAATAGTTTAAAATGCTGTGCTTCTAACACCAAGTTACTAAAATTGTAAATGGTAAACCCTTCAAGGGTATTTTTATTATCATTCACTTCTATTACAGGTAAGTTTTCTTTCGGGTGAGGGTCCACTAATAAATAAATAATTTCCATGGGCCTCCTGTATCCACTGGTTCAGTTGGTCCTGCTTCCATCTCTTCAGGTATGCATGGTGGTGTCTGACCTGCTCACCAGTCCAAGGGATGCCTGTGGCACTGGTAAGATCATGTGCTAGATGGTTCCAAGCCTCTGCTTTGTACTCCATGCCTTTGAACTGGCCCTGCAGGAGTCTTGCATCATGATGATGGACAAGGAGCCAGACCATCAGTTTTGACTCCTTAATGCCCCACAGTTGCGCTCGAAAACGAGAGCCCTCTCCAGCACCGGCCATTCTGACTGCAGATGGGAGATACAATCAGTTATGGAGATTATTCCCGCCTATGGGGCTTAAATATGGCTCATTTCCCATACTTATTTGTGATTGGCCGGTTTTGAAAATTCTCAGCTGAGTGCAAACCTGCTTAGCACGGTGTAAACTTTCATTAATATGTATATGTATGTTGACAGTGCATGAACAGCAAAATCTGTCATGGCTTAGTGGTTCTGTACTTTGATTATGATGCACAGTATCCCGGGTTTGAAGCCTGTCATTGCTTTTTATTTTATACTGGCCTGACCGGCTAGGAGGTGTGGCTATGTTTAGCCGACTTTGCTCTACTTTGCCCAATGTTGCTCTACGTTGCTCTATGTTGCCCGACGTTGCCCAATGTTGCGCTAGTTGGTGCGGTGCGCAGCTCTGCGCAAACATGTTTTGTATGCGCTAGTTGGCGTGATGCGCAGCTATGGCAAAGCTATTGTGCTAGTTAAAGCAGTGCTTAGCTATGGGCAATTATATTGCGCTAGTTAAAGCAGTGCTTACCTATGGGGAATTATTCTTAAATGTGCTTAATACTGGTAAATGTTGCTTAGCAGTGTTTCACATTGCTTAAGATAGGTTACTTATGCATTCATTAGTATACATGACCGTTTCACCCTCTTATATATATATTTAAAATATCGTTCACTACTACATAGGCCATTTCAATGCATTTTAATAGAATTTAAAAGGTAAATGTCAGGAATTATTTTTATGCACAGATTTCCTAATGAAAATGGAAAGGGGAGTGGTGGGACTCGAACCGGGAATGCCTCCTCTTTGTGCGAAGGCTCTACCACTACGCTATTGCAATTTGGCTTAATTTGTATATTAGTAGTTTATTATCCTCTTCGATGTCTAAACTGCTTACTGTAGCTAAGCAATGGGCGCACCCACACACACACATGCAAATACGGGCAGCTATTTCAGGGATTATAAAAAAAATTGTTTTACATATTATTTCATTTATACAGGGCTTTTTAATGTGGGGGAGTGTAGTGTTGGGGGTATACACATTTGAGCGGACTCGCTCATATCTGCTGATATTTGCAGAGTTAGGCACTTGCAGGGGCTTAGGTGTTTGGACTGCTCGGCAGTCTGACACGCCCCCTGCACTCCTACATGCTCTGTATTAGCCAGGGAGTTGAGTCAGCGTGCCCTCATGCATATGCATGATGCGCTGATGTCATACTCTTAGACGGCTGTCTCTGAGTACGGCTTTGTTCATCCTACACGGAGGATTACTGAATCCCCCCTAGTCTTAACATTGTACCGAAGGGGTTGAGAGCTTTTAAATTCCCAAATAATGTTGTGGAAGGAACTGAATTTAATGATGAATTGTTACATATGTTTGATAGATGTGGGTTTGACTTGAGACCTATGATAAAATGGAATACTGATGAAATAGAAGAATTATTTAAACAGATTATCGAAATTAATGACTTATAATTCAGTCAACTCAGAAAAAGAAAATGTTTTAATTTGAGGAAAAGTATAGATGAGAACTGTACTGTTATTATTAATAGAAAGAAAAGAAAGATTGAGAGAGACTTACTGAAATATAAAAGGAAAATGAGCTACCCTTTACCTAAGGCTAACAGAAAGACTATAACAATGAATGGAATGAGTTAAGACATGAAACAACTGAACAAGAGTATGCATGGGATAATGAAGGGGGGCAGAATTTACAGGGGCAGAATGTGAATTCTTTTTATAGAAATGACCCTTTAGAATTTCCACCCTTCCACAGATCTGAAAGGATAAGAAACAGGAATCAAGCACAGTTCAACCCAAAGTATGCACGGGTGGGGGATGGGAGGGGCAGAACAACATGACGGGTGAGACATTAAGAACAATTTTTGATATTGTTAAGGATGGACACAAATACACATATAATTATTTTAACAGCTTTAATTCTAGTGATATCAACTTAACACCTAGCCACTTTGACCTACTGTCGAAGGGGTTGAAGTTCATTCCACATACGAAATGTGACATAAGCAAAACCATCATTGATTTAAAATTGTTTGCAAGTAAAATTAACTTAGAGATCTTAGGAACCCAGAGCCCTTCAGTTGACCTGATAAAGAACTTCATAAGAAAAGTACATACTACCACCCCCCCCTCCACCCACAACTTAAACATTTTGAAATGGTGGCTGAAAACGAACTGAGAAGGGAAATTATTAAGAGTAAGTTTAGTTATAATGTTTCAATAAATGAGAAGTGTATCTTGGATCAATTAAGATCTGATAGGAATGGAAGAGTAATGAAACCGGACAAAGGAGGAGGGGATTGTCATCATGGACAAATTGATCTATGAAAATAAAATGTTAACTGTGTTAAATGATGATGACAAATATATTTCTGCCTCCAGAAATGAGATAAATATAGACTATAACAGGATAGACTTGGCCCTTAATGACATGTTACTA
Source organism: Protopterus annectens (assembly GCF_019279795.1). NCBI lineage: Eukaryota > Metazoa > Chordata > Ceratodontiformes > Protopteridae > Protopterus > Protopterus annectens. The sequence continues at coordinate 460,817,984 of NC_056733.1, read as the reverse complement.
GATATTTCTATTAGTTTTAGTACCTTTTCCTGCCTTAATAATGATAAACCAATTCACTGTTTAACAGACAGCATTACTTAACTTGCTTTATCTGATGAAGTCTGTTTTTAACCGAAGAAAAATGCTGTCTGAATAATTTCTGAGTTTATGTTCCTGAATTTGCTTAATAAAACCTGCTTTTATCTTGAGTGTTGTTGTCAAGCATTCCTTTCAGTGCTGGCTGGTTTACTACTTTAATAAGCATACTGTTAAATAATTATCAACATTGAAAGCCTTTTTGTTGTTTCCATGCAGAGAATATTTACACAATTAAATAAGGTACTGAAATGCATATGACAGTATTTGTGATAAAGGACAGGATTGCAGTATTTTCAGAAGCTCATTACATTTGTTGGAGACTTGCAGTCATCTTTGCAGACTTTGCCTGTAAACTAAACAAAATGCCAATCTATCATGTGTGGTCCATAACCTGTGCATTAACCTTTAAGCAATTTATCTTGAGCTTGTTTCTTGTTTGCTGTTCATTTTTTACTTTGGTCATGTTTTCCCCATGAAACAAGTAGATAGTTGTTGTCAGGCAGCATAACTTTTTTGGATAAGAAACATTTTTAAAAGTGGGGGTATCACAGAGATTGCTACTTTCAGCATGTTACTTGGTACTTTTATAAAGCTGAATATAAATTATAATTAGAACTGCAGTGCAAAGAGAAGTGGTTTGAGTTGAGTGATGCTTGTTTTTATACTCAATTTTGACTGGCATTCCAGTAAGGTAATTAAAAAGTAATTTATTTTTTCATGCCTCACAACCTTTTTGTTTCCATCTAGATATTAAGTAAGCTGTCATGTAGCCAATGCATTGAAAAATTTTATTTCTTCTCCACTTCATTTTGTCTTGATTGGATTCTCATAATGATGGTTTGGCACCCAGGGCAGCGTATTTAGTCCCAGTTTTTGTGGTTTTGAGCATAGCTCTGTCCATTTCTAGTTGGTCACACCCCTTCCTGTTTGTCCTACCCATTCAGCTGTCTCCTGCAGCCCTCCTTTGATTTGAAGTCACCAGCCACCACTGATAGAAGTACATTTAAATTACATTTACACTATTGCACTTATCTTACTTTTAAATCATTTTTGTGTTTTGTGTTTACTCTTTATCTGAAGGTAAAGCTATTAATTTAAGGCCTTTTATAGTCTGCAGTCTTTCTGGTTTCTGTGCTGGGCCTAGATGTTCTGACTGGGTCTTCATTTTTGCTGTGCTTTTAGTAGCTCTCTTCTGAATTTGTCTCCCGACCCATCCTGTTCGTGTACTTTTTCTCATTGCTGGTATGTCTGCCTTTGAATTTCTTTGTAATTACTTGCAGTGATTTGTTAGATGTGTTTCTGTTTTCCACTTGTGGCTTACTAAAGTGTGTTTTGCAATAAAAGGACTGGGATTGCAATTCTAGTGGCAGAAGAAAGGTAATCTAGTCTGAGCCTGGATACACACAGGTAGGGTTATGTGAGAATTACTTGTAGCTAGTTTGATTTGTTTCTGATACTTTTCACTTTTGGCGAACTAAAGTGTATTTTTACAATACCATGGCTGGTACTACAATTGTAGTGTGATTAGAAAGGTAGCTTGTTCTATACGAGTTGGTAAATGCACAAGGTGGGTTAAAGGGACAATTACTTGTTGTAGCTGGTTTGTACCTTTTCACTTTTGTCTACCCAAAGAGTGCTTTTACATTGAGAGGACTAGGATTGATCTTCAAGTAGCTGCAATAAAGTAGCCTAGTCAGCCCAATTTGGGGAACACGTATGGAGGCTTAACGTGAGATAGTTTCAAAAGCCAGAGGGCTTTTTATAGAATTACTTGTTTGGTGTTAATCTGTGCTTGAGGGATGTTTTTGCTCTGATTTTGCATTAAGAAATTCCAAGATCATCCATCTTGTGGCAGAAGGTGTTTACCTGGTCTCTCTGAGTTGGGAAACATTTCAGGGAACTCAAAGTGTAGTTGTTTATTGGACAAAGGACATGGGAATTCATTTTTAGCAGTTTCAGATTTTTTTTGTCTGCCATTATTTTGGCAGTTTTTCAGGCTGTTCACTCAGTGGTGGTTAGCAGTAGCCTGTATAGTAGTAAACCTATAAAGCTAGTACTTAGGACTTTAACCTGAAATACAGAAAGGCTATGCATGGAGCTAAGCTTAGGGCACCTAGTTAGTGCATCAAACAGCATTATTTCCAGATCATACCACTATCTAGCATCTACCCATAACCCTAGACACCACTCAGGTGAGTCCTGTAAAGCCAAGTCCCTAAATCTTAATAGCCCAGCCCTAATATAGGTCCTGACAATATAGATTTGCAACTTCCTAATGTATCTGTGGGCAACTTGGCAGATACGACAATCCTGAGACAATGTGGCAATTGTCTCATGTACACAGATAGCCTTTTAATCCTTAAAGAAACTAACACAGTATGCAAGAGATGTACATGCATAACTTCCTTGGATGCAAACATCTGGCTTACAAACTAGGTTTTCAAGAACACACACACTAAATCCTTCACACATATTGCACACCACACTTATAGACCTTCTTATGCTGAGGCACCTAAAAGAAACCTGCTCATACCTCAAAGACCTCCTAAACCTTCAAACGGCAACACCTATCTTCAGCAACCCATAAAGTACACACAAAAAGCAATACTTAACGCCACACACAAGCCTGCACCCAATGATCCCCCAAGAACAAAGCCCATAAGGCAAGCAGACACTTTACCTAGTACTCTTGACATAGGTTATTCTATTGTATGACACATATATGTCCCCTCAGTGGGCTGAACAAGGAGAAGATGACAGTTAGCTTCCTATGTGGAGCCAGGATCCACAATATCAGACATGCACTCAGGATCCACAATATCAGACATGCACTCAGGATCCACAATATCAGACATGCACTCAGGATCCACAATATCAGACATGCACTCAAGTCACTGCACCACAGGCTGCAATATGATTCTATCATAGTGGATGTGCATGTAAATGACCTGAGATGTACCTCACTGGACTATATGAAAAGAGACGTATATGTCATAGACTGGGATGTGCCTTGCATTGAGCAGTATTCTTCCTTCACAAAGGATGATGTCACAGTATAATCAGAAAATGACTGATATTAATAAGTAGTTTAGTTTATTGTGTCAGTCCAGGGGAATCTAATATCGATCAGCATGGGTGGACATGGTTAACAGACCATGTTGCTTTGCCAAGGATGGTCTGTACTTGTCAGCCTGGATATTGGCTAAAATATTATCTACCCCCTTAAAGCCCTTTTCAGGCAATGTCAAAATAACAAAACTACCAGCACAGCAAAAAAATAAAAAATAAATCTCAAAGCTGCTGCAAGCTGTTACTGCTCAATGCTTGGATTCTAAACAAGAAACTCAACTCCCTACAAGCTCTCCTCAGTCTGGAGAATGTAGACATCTGTGCTGTCACTGAGGCTTGGTTTAAAGCCACAGAGATTACTCTGGCAATGGAAGGCTACAGTGCCTTGCACACATTTAAACCTACAGCAGCACAGACAGGGGTTAAAACTGGAGGTGTCTTGATATAACTCTAATTTGGTTAAACAGTCTGATACTTTGGAGTTCATCCTCATCCAAGTCTCCACAAACGAGGTTCAATACCATGTTCTGGCCAGCTAAAGGTCACTCTCTACCACACACAAAACTCACAACTCTTATCTTGACCTACTAAATGTGCTCACCATCCAACCAAATCCCTATTCCTTGGAGACTTTAACTATGCCTCTATTGACTTGGAAACATACACTCCTTCTAACTCACAGACATAATGTTTCCTGGAGTTTTATTAACACAAATACATCGACTTTAATAATTGACTTAGCTTCTGTGTCATTCTAAGGGGGGGGGGTGCAATATTTGTCAGCATGGAAGGAGATGGTCAACAGACCATGCTGCTTTGCCAGGGATGGTCTGCATCACTCCCCTCTAGCTTTTGAATATTAGCTAAAACATTGTCTTCCCCATAGCACCTTTTTAGGCAATGCAAAAGTGAAAGTACTTCAAAACCAAGAAAATCTAAAGGTATTACTGCTCAATGCTAGGAGTCTAAACAAAAAAAACTCCACTCTCTTTACCCTAAAGAATGCTGATGTCTGTGGGGGTCACTGAGACATGGTTTAAAGCCACGGAGAGCACACTGACAGTGCTAGGTTATAATGCCTTCCATACATTTAGGCCAGCTATTTCACAGGCAGGGACTAAAGATGGAGGTGTCTCTGTTTACATCAAAGATAAATATGCTTCAAGGCTGGTCAGACAGGACAATGCACTCGAGCTGCTCCATGTTCAAGTCACCATAGGCAAACTACAATACAACTTTCATGCAAACTATAGGTCCCCCTCTATGACCCAGGAAACCCATACCATGTATTTAAACTTATTTGAAACACTAACCATCCAACCCAATACCATATTCAAGGGTGACTTTAATTACTCCACTATCAACTGGGAATCCTATAAGACATCAAATGTACATGCACATAGATTCCTGGATTTTGAAAATACAAACTCCCTGGACCAGATAGTCAATACACCAACCAAGGGTGCAATCATAAGGGATCTGGTCCTCACTAATATGAGTGCGTGCTGCACACCCCCTACTGTAATCCCTTCCCTGGTAAGGTCAGACCACAAAATGGTCTCCTTTGAAGTAAAAATAAAACCTGGACCCCCAGCTAAACCTGGAACATTCATGAACTTTTCTAAGGCTAATCTCCTGCTATTAACTGAGAACATGGCAACATTTCAAACCCCAATAAACCCTGAGAACACTGCTGCCTATGCAGAACTGTTCACAGAAACCCTGTACAAGCATGTTAATAGCTGCATAGAGGCAGCTGTACCCACCAGGAAGAAGTACAGAACTAACTCAAAAAACAAGGCACCCTGATGGAATCACAAAATCAACTGGCTGTATAACAGGAGGAAGAAAAACATGGTAATAAATAGGAGGTGCAGTACCCAGCAGGATAAAAGCATTCTCATCAAACTAAAACAACTCAGAGGACAAGTAAAGTCTACTAAAGCCAAATTTGAGGTCAGTTTGGCCTCCCACGCCATAGATAACCACAAAGCATTCTTTATCTATGTCCACAACCTCAAAGGCAATACACAATTGTGTGCAGAGTTCATTGTAAATGGAGCGACCTATACTGAGCCAGAAGACATAGCACTGCCTACCTTGACCTGGCCAAGGTATTTGACACAATACCCCACTCGGGCATTGTTGACAAACTCAAGAGGTTAGGTACAAACCCATATGTCACCTGGTCAATAGCCAACTGGCTCATAGACAGGATCCAGAAAGTTAGAATTGGGGACTCCACTTCTACAAAGAGGCCAGTCACAAGTGGAGTTCCTCAGGTATCAGTTCTTGGACTGCTCCTTTTTGGCATTTATTTCTGAGAAGTCAAGGCCAATGGCAGTGGTCTCTGGCTGACTAAATTTGCAGATGATTGCAAATTAAGAGCTGTCATTGAATCTCACAATGACACAAATGTTCTTCAAGAGGGGTTGACACAGACAAACAACTGGTGTCAGAGCCATGGACTAAAACTAAATGCCATGAAATGCATATTAGTATCCTTTGGGAAGTCATTCATCCCTGGTAACTATCAAATTGACAACAAACCCCTTAGAGATGACCTAGTAGTCAGGGACCTAGGGCCACACATAGATGGCAGTCTAGCCTTTGACCATCATGTGTCTACAGTGGTGAGAAAATCATTCTATATTGCACAACTTATAAACAAAGGTATGGCATCTTAAGTCCAAGGAAGTCATTGTTCCACTGTATTTAGCATTCATCAGACCTATCATTGAGTACAATGACCACTTTGGTATGTCCAACAATTAGGATGTCCACAGAGGTTCCTCACTAAAAGAATACAGGGTATACATAAAATGCCTTATGCAGACCACATCAAGGTTGTATCCCTGTATTCTATCTTCTGCAGGCTTTTGATGGGAGATCTATGCCTGGCATACAGGGCATTGTCAGACCCAACTCTGGTGGACCTCCTGCATATGCATAAAGCAAACAGCATCAGAATTACCCGTTCTATAGACTTAAACCTTGCCTATGATATAAATAGGTCATGCTGTAGAGATAGGTATGTATCCCAGAGACTACCTCATCTATGGAACAGGCCCCCCATCCATGTGAAACAGAGTTCCTCCCTAACCCAATTCATGTGCAAGTTGGACAATTGGATGGGAAACCGGAAATTCATCCCTGGTTTGGCACCTATGTCTCTAATGGGCACAGGTGACATGTAGATGGCTCATCTCCCAAACCCCTGCTTATACTTATCAAGGGTATCAGAACTTGTCAGAGATTTGGGATGCATGGCTAGGCTTAAAATGGCCCTTGTGGTCATTAGCCTAGTAAACACCTATGAGCCTATGAACCGTGGATTAGATAGTGCACACTCCAGCCAGAAAATCAAATATATTGGACCTAGTACTCACCAACATGGGAGAACGTTGCTCCCCCCTTCCCCCATGTCATGTTCTTATTGTTGAGATCAGACCACAAAGCTGTCTCCCTCAAAATAAAGATCAACCTGGAAAACCCAGTTAAATCTGTAATAGTTAGAAACTATTCTAAAGCAAACTACATCCTATTAAGTGACAGTTTGTTGAAATTCTTGGCTCACCAAACCCTGAGAGCACAGCTACCTATGCAGAATTATTTAGAGAAAGCCAGTATAAACATGTAAATGGCTCCACTGAGGCTGCAGTGACTATGAAAAGTAAGCCCAGATCTATCTTTACCTTAACAGGGTATAAGGGTATATAACAAAAGAAAAAAGGTCATGGCCTAAAATCAGAAAAAGCAACTCTCATAGAGACAAGAGCTCTCTGATTCAACTAAACAAGAAACTAAGAGAATGAATAAAGTCCAACAAGGCTAATTATGAAGTCAGGATAGCCTTTCAGGCTAAGGACAATCATGAGGCCTTCTTCAGCTATGTCAGGAACCTTAAAGTTAACACTTAGTAGTGTGCAAAATGGTGAAAAATGACACAACCTTCACTGACCAGGGTGACATAGTGAATCTACTGGCTTATACATTTAGCTCTAACTTCATCAGTCACTTCCCCCACTCCCCCATTAAATTCATTCCAGCATATTCCCCCCACTATGAACAAGGAACAGGTCCTGGTGGTGTTTGCTAATGCCAAAAACACTGCCTCAATGGGCCCTGACAATTTCCCTAGCTGCCTCCTAAATAGCTTAAAACATGACCTAGCAGGACTATTTGAGTTATTCTTCAACTACAGCCTCAAACAGATTATGAGCCAGGTGAATGGAGAGCAGCAACAGTCATCCCTCTTCATAAGGGTTGACCTTCAACTGATCACAGGAACTACAGACCTATAGTCTGACAAGTTTGATACTCAAAGCCATGGAATGAATTGTTAAGGAAATGATCAACAAGGAAATTGGCAACCTACAGACACTAGATGCATCCCAGTCTGGCTTTGTTAAGGGAAGGTCTTGCCTACTAAACTTGATAGACTTCTTCAAGAAGGTCACTGAAGCTGTGGATGAGGGGGGAAATGGTGCATACAGCCTACCTCATCCTGGTCAAGGTGTTCGATACAATACCTCACTCAGATATTGTTGACAAACTCTCAGAACTAGGCATACATCTGAACATAACTCGCTGGATTGTTAGCTGGCTCATAGATAGGACTCAGGAAATAAAGATCAGCGAGACCACCTCCACCAGGAGGCCTGTCACCAGCAGAGTACCCCCAGGGTTTCATATTGGACCCACTCCTGTTTGGCATCTACTTCTCAGAAGTAAAGGCCTAATGTTAAAGGCCTTTGGCTCACAAAGTTTTCAGATGACTGTAAATTGGGAGCTATTATAGATTCACCCTACAACACCAACATCCTAAAAGAGGGTCTAACACAAACATAATTGATACCAATGCCACAGATTAAAACTCAATGCAAAAAAAATGAATTATAGTGCTCTTTTGGAAATCGTCCACCCAAGCTAATTACTCCATTGATAAAACTCCCTAAAAGTTGATCCTATAGTTAGGGATGCGGGATAGCATGTAGACAGAAAAATGGCCTTCAACCAACATGTACCCAAGATAGCACAACAGTAGTGATAGAACGTGAGTTAGAATTATATAAAAAGAACTGTTACTTCTAGCCCATGGATGCATGATCTCACTAAAAGGGAAATAGAGCAGAAAAGAAGCTAAAACAGTTCCACATATGGAACCCTACTGTACAAATGTTCTTCAACAAATGACATTTGATGAACAGGAATGAAGGACTGGACACACACATAGACATTCACAAAAGGTTAGTCCTCCATTAAAAATAAAGAGATTCCATTTTCTTCTACCGACTGCTGCTGTTTAATGCTAGTAAAGCATTACTTCTGAGGATGCTATTAGGGTAGATTTGTTTTAGATGTGTAAGGTGACTGTTGCCTGATGAAGGTGATTACTGAATATATACAACTTATGGTAACGTGTGCTGGGTGTGTGACTCATATACTATCCTACTGATAAACTGCAGAAAATTTTTTTTTCTTTTTAGATTTTTTTCTGAATCACTTTAAGGTGTAGTTTGTAGTTTAATTTTGGCTTAGAATTATATACACTATCAAACAACAATTTTCAAGGTTAGTCAGCCCTTGCTTTCATTGATTAGTAGAATATCTGTCTTTTTATTCCTTTTAAGCATGCATGATGGTAAAGCAATTAATTTCCAGTCTCACTGTGTGCATTTTCCTAATATTTTCTGTATTAAACAAAATGCTACAATTTAATATTAAAGTAGACAATGCTGTCCTGCTTATATTTAGAGGAATAAGTCCTTGTAAGCAAAGTTGCACTGGATTTATTGTTATGGTCTAAAATAACTTCAGACAACACAATTCACCAGAATAGAATGATCTCCTTTATGGTAAAAGAACACAAATACATGGGAGACTAAGCAAGAAGAAAGAAACTCCAGTCCTTTAATACTGCAAAAGCTTATAAACAAACAAAACTAAACACCTCTGTATTGTTTTCCTTACTAAGAATCTGCAGACCTCTTATCTGTGCCTTTCCTTATTAGGCACACATTCTGATCTTCCACATTGGTACTATTCATGTTGGCACTTAGAAAATACCAAGCTAGTGGAAGAAAATTCAAGACAGGCCTAGGCTGTCAGGATCCATCTTGAAACAATATGGACTCTGCTTTTAAATAAAGAGTACTATAAAACACTGAACATTTCCCTTCTTACTCTTTTCCCTTCTCAATATCATGGACTTTGCTTGAAGAATCTCCCTGCGTTGGAAAAAAAATGAATGTATATGCTGGCAAATGTTTGTTGAATTCTGTGTCAGCTTGTAGCAGCACTATGACTTCTTAAGAACTGTTTTTGCATATGCATGTGAAAATTTGTTCATGGCTATTTGTGTCTCATTTGAATAAATATGTACAACAACCCTGTTTAAGTACTTTTGGGAGAAGGAGAGGTTGCATTACCAGTGCCGGGTTAGGAATAGTTAGCTACGAAATGTATCTCACTGATATAATACATTTTTTTTTTAATTTTACTGCTTTCAGAGTACATGGGAATGGGTATTTTAAGCCTGCTGCTATAATGCAGTTTAAATAGCCAAAGGAATCTGCATTTGTGCTTCCTACACCAATTCAACAGCACTCCTTTTTTTCTGTAATTACTTCATTATTACATCTAGATTGGTGAAAGAAACAGGAACTCCTGTATGAAAAATCTTAGTGGGAAGTCCCAAAAGTTGTGAGGTACCTCAGAATTTTTACTGAAATTTGATGGATAAATCTAATCTGGCATTTACTGGAGAGGACTAAGGCTCTGAGTTGTTAGCATACTACTTTCTGTAGCCCTTGGGATAGACTTCAGTTCCTTCCACCTTTGTTTGCCTGCTGTATGACTCTGAGCAAGTCTCTTAATCAGACAGTGCTCCTAGTTTGCCCATGAAAAGGTATAGGTGTGTCCAGTGGGTTTACCTATTTAACGTGTGTGTGTGTGTGTGTGTGTGTGTGTGTGTGTGTGTGTGTGTGTGTGTGTGTGTGTGTGTGTGTGTGTGTGTGTGTGTGTGAGTGAGTGAGTGTGTGAGTGTGTCTATTAAAAAAGGACATTGTATGAAAGTTGGGGTAGTTTTACTTTCTAATTTTTTTTTTCGTAGCTATAACTAAAATAGACCAAAGAAGAGGTAATTGCATTGTTGGGATACACTCAGGAACTGAACATTAAATAAAATCAAAGAATCAGCGATAATACACCTATCAGACCATATCACTTAAATTCCATCCAAAAGGGAGATATTATTTTATATTCTAATACCATATGAATCCACCCAACATCTAAAGCTTCATCTCCAGCAATTAATATTTTGTGTTTTATAAATGAAAGCAATTTTATGAGTTAAAAAAGATCTATGTATATATTTCCATGTAAATATTTTCCAGTAAAGAGAAGTTGATTTTCCAGCAGATTTAAAATATTTTTTTTGTTTACATCAGAAAAAAATGTTGGCCATTTTCAATAGAGCCTACATGGTAGCAAACTGTTTTAGATTCAGTAAGTGGCTCAACACAGTGTGTAGAGCTGTGCAGAGGCACACAAACCAAGTAAACACCGTGCCATACAAATTACAGCATAAGCAGCTGAATTGCATGCTAATCAACAAATCCAAGATGGAGGAGCTATTCAACAAGCTTTAAAATAACCATCTTGAATCAGTGCTGGTTTTCCCTGCGAATTCCAGAACCTATTGGAACTGCCACAGAAAGGAGTCTACAGAGAAATAATGTTAGGGGCAGTGGTTGCTTTAATTCATGTGTATGTGCAACAGGCTGAAGTCTATGCTGCTGCTGCTAATAGACCAAGGCCACGAAGAAAAGAGTTTTCAGACCCCAGTTAACTTATCACAATCTACATGGCATGGAAATTGTAGAGTGGCTAAGAGTGCTACAGGTTGGATATAGACACACTACAGGAACTCTGCAACCTCTGTTGTTCTCAACTCAGACCTGGGGCAAACTGAGCAGAACCCATTCCACTGGATACAAAGTTATGTGTAGCACTACCTTTCTGAGACCAGCAGGGGGCATGCTGGGGGTGTCACAGGCATCGGCATCCAAGATCCTCCATCAATTCCTGAATGCTATATTCTAACATGCTAGTGACCACATATATTTTCCCTGTACTCCTGAGTACTGATCAGAAATAAGCAGGAGCTCTACCTGTAGCACACTACCCTGAAGTACTGGGTGCCATAGATTGTACACATGTAGAAATCTATGCACCACCCAGGGAACAGGGGTGGCTCTACATAAATAGAAAGGGCTTCCAGTCTATTAACTACCAAGCCATGTGTAATGACAAGGGAGTCATCTTGAACATGCATTACTGGCAACTGAGACAGTTACCCTGACTCACGTATCTGACACAACTTCCAATTGTATAATGTGTTCACTGGGGGGGGGGGTGATATCCCATGGGGTCATTTACTGGGAGATGGAGGTTATGCACTGGAACCTTGGTTGCTGACACACATCAGAAATGCACATACCTGCTGAAGAATGCCATAATGAGGCACACACTTAAACCAGAAATATCGTCGAGTGTGTGTTTGGGCTACTGAAGTCATGGTTCCAGTGATTATATATATCCGGGGGAGCCCTGCAGTACAATTCACATACATGTACTGAAATATTCACAATATATGCCATGTCACACACATGACCCTGAGAAAACAGCTTCAGCAGGATCAACAAGAGGAAGGGGCATACATACCAACACCAGTGTCAAGGTCACCACAGCCACACCCAGATGAAGAGATTGAGAGGGGGGACCAGCAGCTGCTGTATGTGTAGGGAGATGTAGGTGTGCTCATTATGCTCTTACATTGGCTAAGAGACAATGCATAGCACACTCACTTACCACCTAAGGGCCTAAAACCTTCTTCATTTGCACATACATATAGTAACATTGATGTCAGGCAACACTCACAACCTTTACCTACCCATGTAATGGCTGTGAACTGCTTGCATCACACAGAGTCAGTCCTGAACTAAAACTGTTGCAACTACTGGATTTACAAGGTAAGAGATGAACCTGGAGTGTATTGTATAATAATATGAATGACTGCCATATCCTTGCATGTTGTTACTTGGTAGCGTAAGCAAGTAAAAGGTGGGTGATTTGTACAGAAATGACCTTAACATGTGACAGCAGAGACTTATTCGATTTGACTTTTATGTGTCCATTATTAAGTAGTAGGCCTCAGGCATCAAAGATTCACAATGTCATACCTCTCAAAAATAGTGATGGTCAATGCAAGCCCTCAGTTTAGCACCATATGTTTGTACTGGAAAATCATTAAAGAGAGAAGTTAGAAAGTAATGATATGCATTTCAGTTTCAGACTTCATAACCCTCACAAGATCATTAACAATAATGATGGAAAAAAGTTTGGTGCTATCAACTGTCTAACTTCCTAAGACTAACATAAGTCAAAGGTACAATTACCAATTCAACATGTATATATATATATATACATATATATATATATATATATATATATATATATATATATATATATATATATATATATATATATATATATACATATATATATATATATATATATATATATATATATATATATATATATATATATATATATATATATATATATATATATATATATATATATATATATATATATATATATATATATATATGCTATGCACTAAGTCAGCTAAGCACCCTGAGCAACAGACACAAAACTTATGTATACCTGAATCCAAAAAAAAGAAAAGAGGGATATGGCACAGTTATCATCACTTGTACAGGGTGTTTTTGTGTGTGTGTGTGTGTGTGGGGGGGGGGGGGGGGGCAGGAATCCTAGGCTGACACAAATGGTCGGTGAGCATGTTTGAGTAAGGAAGAGAATCAGGCAGACATTTGGATAAAGTAACAAATGGCTAGTGAGACAAAATGAGTTTTAAGCTTCATGGTTGAACCATGCAATTGTTGTGTGTGTGTGTGTGTGTGTGTGTGTGTGTGTGTGTGTGTGTGTGTGTGTGTGTGTGTGTGTGTGTGTGTGTGTGTGTGTGTCTGTCTGTCTGTATGGGTCTTCCAGGTGAAATTGGTGTGTAGGTATTTGCAGGAACTCAGCCAAGCTCTGTGCTAGCTCTATGTCTTGGTATGTCAGAGAGGTGTGAACCATTCATGGTAGAGGTGGCAGTTCATCGTTGTTGTACCCATCCAGGAGAACTAGTTCTGCCAGGAGTTGCACTGGCACATCCATGCCTATGGTCAAATGCACTGCTGCTACATGAATGTAACTGATGTCTGCTGGATGAGATCCCTTCACGAGGATGCCCAGGACCATGACCCCATGGCCTGCCACATGTAGGTGTGGACAGTTCAACCACTGATGGTGCAGTGGAAGTCCTGCCACTATGGAAGCATGAGCAGGCTCGGCCACCTTGGATAACAGCAGATAATGTGGCTGAGCTATGCCCATGAGGATGTCATCCCCCTCCCAGCAGATGTTCCATCACAGACACTGCCCTTTTCAATGTGTCATTCATCTGATCCACCGAATCAGCAACAAGATGGAGGCAGTCATGCGTGTCAGCCTGTGCCACATGTACAACCCTAAGTCATTCTCTGGATGACCTATGATAACATACCTGTGCCTCCATAATGGCCCAAAACTTATGTTGTGTGGCACGGGAAGAGACACCTGGGTCAGGTGGAGGATGGATAGCAGGCCTCCTTCGAGCACTTCTAACAACCTTCCTGCATAGGATATTGCCCACACTTTGACTACAGCCAGAGTCAACATGCACTGAAGCCGTAGTAACTACACTTCCCTGATCAATTGTCTTGCTCTACACATGTCCAATATCTAAGAATGGGCAGGCATAGACCTACTGGCTGAGCCAGATGGAATTTCAGGGGATGGCCCTATGTCAACCTCAATGTCAAATTTAACCTCTGCTCCCCCTGACTGTGCCCCTGCTTCATCATCAGAGTCTACTGATACTCTGACATCTGATGGTAGGAAATCCCTTTCTTCTGTTGTCAGGATCATCTGTGATAATAAGCAACAAACACAGGAACAATTAATACCTACACTACTATAGTCCAATATAGGCTAACAAACTAACAGTGGTGCCACTATTGCAAACAGTACAGCAATGCACACAACAGTCCTGACATCAACATCGCACACTAAAATATTTCTTTGAACTGCTCATCAGCACTGACATAAAAATGTGTTGCTTATCATGTCCAGATGATGGTATGCTCCCTTTAATGGATGGTCCTGAAAGAAGTTAAGCAACAGTTAAGGACAACATCATCACAATTAATAGTAACACAGGGAGTAAAATATTCTGCCCTTTATATGTCCATTAACTATACTTTCAACAAGAACTTGGATGACAAGCCCAACTTAAGCACCATGTGTAATCAATCAGAATTTGTTGTTAACTCTATCAATCTTCAATCCTCCCTACCACTAACATATTGATGTAAATATGTTTACTATATAGCAGTATTTAACAATTGAGATACAAAAGTGTACCTGGAAGCTCCTCCTGGAACATATTTCCTGTCCATAAATCAGTAGCACCAATGTCAAGGGCATGTTGTTTTGCACTCTCCTGGGAGCTGTCTGGATCCTTGGCAGTGGACAGGAACTCTTCATGTGCTGTTAGTAGTGGCTCTGTAGCAGGCCCACCCTGGTACCCATCCAATCACAGGCCACTGCAGCTGCTCTCCTACGTGTAGATGAGATCATGTCAGTGGCCCTATTACACACCTGATCATATGTCCTGCTGTGGCCACCTACTGCATAGACATATGTAGCTATCTGCTGCCATATTTGCATTCTGCCTGACATATCTCCACATCCCCTCTCAAGCAGAAATGCACCATGTCACCGAAAAGCTTCCACAATGACCTGATTCTTAGGGTCACTGAAGGGTGGTTTTCAGGGATTGAGATGTCTGTGTGTCACAGTTGTAGGTGTCCTAAAAGACAACCGGAAGGACAATACACATAAGTATCACAAAACTGCAAAATAACTGTTCTCAGATTAAACAGAAAAGGTAGCATTTCAATATTATGCACTGGAGAAACATAAAACAGTCTAGAGGTTTGAAATATGAATGACTGTCTAGATGCAAAAAACAGGGGACTAACAATCGCAACATATCCTTGTTTTGTGCCATTACAGAAATGTGGGTTTGCTCCCCCACCCCCAAAAGAACAGGCAAATGACACGTTTGCTAACAAACCATCATTGAAATGGTAAAAGTGCTATCAAATGAAATGTTCCTGAAACATGTCTTCACATTTCAACCTGGACTAATGTCCCACCTATGAAGCAGACAGAACACCTGTAGATAAGGAGTCTGTAAATGGGCAAAGGTGAGAAACAATACATTGTTGCAATGTTTGCTGTCTTTCACACAAATTCACTTATCAGTGTTGCATGGTGTTGAGCAGCGGCTAGCAATGTTCCCCAACACCTGCAGACAGGACTCAAACAGCCAATAATTGAAAATGGATACATTCAATTAATTTTGATGGGCACCATGCAAACATGCTAAGCAGTGTTGCACAGTGGCTTACACAGAAAACTTAAGAATGAGTAGGAAATTATGGAAATATCATGTATCTAGTCATGTGGCAGCAGGTGTAAATGTAGGGCTGGATTACAAATGGTCCTGGCTTCAATTACAGGGTGTGTAACCTATTCTTACTGTTGTGATTAGGCAGTTTATAGCAATGAAATGAAGAAATAGACAAATGTTATTTCAACATTCTAGTGGCAATTGGTGTTAAGTGTAGGACTGCCATACACACGGTCTTGGGTTCTAATACAGGATATTCCATACATTTTTACTGTTCCACTTCCCATTATATTCACTCTCACTTATAACACTTTAGATAGTGGAGTTGATATGAACTATATGTATGAGGAATAAAACACCCAGGTCAGGTCATGACATTTATGCCACCAGTGTATGTCTGCAAACTTAAGTAACCTAACAGTTACCTCCCAATTTCCAAGATATATTTCCAAGCTACCCATCACACTAAGGCCAAGTGTAAAATTAACCTTTCAATTTCAAGTATTTATTTCCCTCCTGATCTGCACTGTTATGCTCTGCTTAACATCGTGCAAATACAGTTGGCATTGTTGCTCAGGTATGTACACTATCATTAAATGTGATAACTGGAATTGGTGGGAAAGCATCAGTTGCCATTGCTGTAGTTCAGATATTAGACTTGTCTGGCATTAGAGGGGAAGCTGCCCAGTTTTGGGCTCAGAAGTGGGGTTTCCAGGAGTCCAGGATAGTAAATGGATACTTAGTAAAGTGCCACAGCCAAAAGCTTCTATAGGGGTACTAATCTGGCTCCCAGTACAAGTCTAAGGCATGGAATAGTTGGGCTTAGGCTGTATCCACTGCTACTGGAATCCCACACACTGCAGAGCAGTGTAGGCATCCTTTTAATGATCTACACAAGTGTAAAAGGAATATCCTGAAGCACTGGTTGAATGAATTTGAGACTGCAGACATCCCACAGCTGTGTAAGTATGATCATAAGGGAGTACTTGTAATAGAAAGCTAAATAAAGGCAAGACTGGTATGCATAATGCTCTTCTGTTACATTCATACATACATACATACATACATACAAATGTTTCAAGCATGGGCATTAAAGCCCTTCTAGCATGCCAATATGCCAAAACACTTATTCCCATAATAAATGTCCAGGCTGTTCTTAAAAATATCTAAACTACTACTTGCTTTAATGTAATTGGGTAGTCTGTTCCAAACATCAGCTACTCTGTCAGAGAACCAATTAGTACACTTCTCATTCCTATAGAATCATCTAAATAGGTTATCCGATGATTCTCAAGTACTTTTTGATAACCCCAAACATTCCCAGAGGTAGTTGCCTCTAAATGCCCTATATACCTGAATAAGATCTCCTCTTAAATATCTGTAAGAGATGCTGTACAAGTTCAGATAGTTTAGTCTTTCATAATTACTTAGATTTTCACATCCATGGATGCCCTTAGCATATTTCCACTGTACTCTTTCCAGTTTATTCATGCTTGTTTTCCTGTAGGGTTTCCATATTGTTATTCAATACTCAAGTTTGGGTCTAATGTACCTAACAAACAATGACTTCATTATGTTTGATTTCCTAGACTTTATAAATCTTTTTATACAGCCTATAGTTCTATAACTATCATTAGCCAATTGGTTGATATGATTAGAAAAACTCATAGCTGAATCTACCCATATACCCAGGTCCTTAAATGAGTCTACAGTTTCAATCACTATGTGCTGTATTAAATATTCACCTTTCAGTTTATGTCTCCCAAATCTCATATGCTTAGTTTTTGATGTATTTATCAACATATTATTATCATGTGCCCAAATGGTCAATTTAGTCAAATTATTTTGCAGGCATGCCTTATCTGTAACACTTGTAACCAGTTTACCCAATTTCAGGTCATCAACATATAGACTGTAGAACACCTCAGATGAAAAAGTAAGATCTGAAAGATACAATCTAAACAAGTAAGGGCCTAGTACAGAGCCCTGTGGGACACCTTGACTGTAACCAAGGATTTCACCTGTCCAGTTGGTGTGTGATACTTGCCATGTCCTATTTGTAAGCCATGCAGCTATCCATCTTATCAACAGTACATCAATACCTAGTTGTACTAATTTATTGATCAGTATTTTGTGCATGACCCTTTTATGTTCTTCCTCTAGCTAATACTGAATGTAAAATAGACAGGCTCATGTTGCTCGAATAGAGAGACAGAGGGAAGCACAAGAGAAGTGTTATTGTAACTTTAAAAGTTAAAGATAGATTTTTCATTATTTCATACAGTTGTAGAAAATTGAGCATGCATATTCTAAAATGTAAAACCAAGAAAGTGTGTATTACTCTGTAGCACAAACCAACTTTAGGACAAGTAGCGCAAATGCCCTGCTGTTAACTGCAATCTGTTTAATTGGAACACGCATATGTGCAATATAAGCACATTTCAAGGATTACTGTCAGCTGCCTGAAGCTATAGTATGTATTTGTAATGATATGTACTTAAATTTCATACTTCAGATAAAATAGTTGTATAATTGTCCCCAGGATTCAGCAAGCTCTGCAAGGCATACAGGAATAGTGCAAGAGCTGCTGCAGGCAATATGGCTGATGTGCGATCCAGGAATAAGTTCCCGGGACGTGTATGAGCGCTCCTGCACTATTCCTGCACGGACACAGCCCCTGTATGCAAATTACCTCATCTGCTGGTAAAAAACTTGCAAATGAGGTGAATTACCAATTCAGGAAGCAGGCAGGTGTCTGTGCAGGAATGGTGTAGACTGCAGAAATGTATTCAGCCAGTAGCTGAATAGATTTCTGCAAACTACAAAACGGAGGCATGACAGCTTGTACAAATGCATGTATTAGAAGGGTTAGGTATGCCAAAGGCCAAATATATGGCCATAGGCATGAAAATTAATTTCAAAATTTTCAAAATTTACTTTTTTTTTGATGGCCGATTTCGGCCGTTTAAGCACAAACGGGATCAGCCCAAAAATAATACAAAAAGCTAGAAATAAGCTTTTAAACCAAAATCATAATTTTGCCATAATAGTCAATGGCATGCATAACACAAGACCATGGAATAGTGGTTGCTAAGGGTGAAGGCTGAGTGTTGGTTTTGTAACTATGCATTATCAGTCAATCTTATGCAAATGAGGGCAATGATACTGAATCACAGATTTCCCCACAGTGCTAGCTTGCATCCAACTGTGTAGGTGCAGTAATACCATGGTGTAAGCCTAAGAGCTAGATGACTTCATAAGGGGGTGTGTCATGCATGCTGTAAGCTTATTGGAGCTCTGTGGCCCGTGTTTGTCCTTAGCTAAGCACAGCTAAGGTAGGGGGTGTGTCTGAGGATGTCTAGCAGTATTTACATTGCCTAAACGGGTGTGCGCACCATGCACCAGGTTTTAAACAAGCAAACAACAAAAAAAAAATCAGGAAATAGCAGCTTCATTCACATTTGAGCACTGGGTTTGTGTGACGTGCCTCGGGACTTAAACAGGAAGGCAATGGGAGGGGAAAACAGCAGTAGGAAGGAAATCAAGGAGAACTTGCATGGCTGGCAGGTGAAATGTATCAGAACCAGACAATTACACAGGCAGCAGCCCAGCCCAGCAGACTACTATAAACTATGTAAACACTTTTCCCTCGGTTTTGTCCCACAAACTCTACACCACCAGTGTACACAAATGGGGAAAGTTTACTTAAGAAAAGCAACAAAATGATAGGGGCTGCTTTTGCTCTCATAAATCAATATGTGGAAGAGGCTGAGGGTGGTGAGGATGGGAATGCTGATGACCAATCCACAGTGAAGAGAAGAAGAAGAGTGCATAGACCCAGGGTAACCTACCAGGGGCTACATGAGCTGGAGATAGTGGAGCGCTATATGGTGGACAGGACCTCCTACAGCAAATTGTTGAGCTGTGCCAGCCACACCTCATACACAGAACCAACAGAGGGTAACCCATCCCAGTGGATACAAAGGTATGTGTAGACTTAAGAATACTAGCCACAGGTACCTTCCGAAGGCCAACTGGGGATATCATGGGGATCTCACAGGCATCAGCATCCAGGGTGCTCCACCATTTCCTAGATGCCATGTCAGCACATGCTGGTAAGCACATATATTTCCACAACACCCGTGAGGCATTGACCAGCAATATGCATCTCTTCCACCAAATAGCAGAATACCCTGAGGTAGTGGGTGCTTTAGATTGCATGCACATACACATCAAAGCACAACCCAGTGAGCAGGGTAGGGTCTACATAAACCGCAAGGGCTTCCTCTCCATTAACTGCCAGGTTGTGTGTGATGCCCAGGGCATTATAATGAATGTGTGTGCTGGCAGCCCTGGAAGCTATCACGACTCCCACATCTGGCATATGATGCAGCTGTATCAGAGATTTGCCAATGGGGACATCCCATATGGCCACCTAGTGGGGTATGCTGGTTATTCACTGGAGCCGTGGCTAATGACACCCATCAGAAATGCAAACACACCTGAACAAGAACTCCATAATGAGACACACGCACAGACCAGAATTATAATAGAGCATGTGTTTGGGATGCTCAAGTCATGGCTCCAGTGCCTGGGCATATCCCTTGGAGCCTTGCAGTACTCTCCAGCTACAAGTACCCAAATTGTCATTGTATGTGCCATGCTCACAAAATGATCCTGCAAAAACAGCAGTAGCAGGAACAGCACGGGGCCGGGCCACACAGGCCCCCAACATTGCCAAGGCCAGCACAGGCACAGAGTGACTTGGAGGAGGAAGAACCTGAGCTTGCCTCTGTAGGCAGAAGGAGGCATGCACAGTATGCCCAGGCTTTGGCAAAGAGACAACGCATAGCACATACACTGACACAGTAGGAACTTAGGGAATGACACCTCTTTCTGACTCACACATACAATAAAAGGGATGCCAAGCATGACACTACCTGTGCTTAACCATGTATAGGGAGTGTACTATGTGCATCCAACATAGTTAGCCCTCCAGCACCATCCTCATTACTGGAACAGCCACAAGGTAAGTCACTCTCATTATCAGTTGCTGAATGGAGTAGTATGTTCTGCTAGTTGTATCTATGGTACGGATGTGAACATGCAAGGGAATTGGGTGGCTGAATGGGATGGCAGCAGATAGTAGACACCTATATGGGCAGCATGAAATCCATAACAAATACTGGTGTCAACATAGTAGGTGGTACTAGACAAGGTGACAAATCCCACTGTAGGACATGTTGTGGGCCAAATGTACACCCATAGGACACACACATGCATGTCAGGGAGGCTCACATACCCAACAACAGTCTCAGCCAGCAGGACAGGTGTAGATGACCACAAAGAAAGGCTGTGCTAAGCCATCTGATTGATGACAATGGAGAACAGCCCCCCCTCCAGTCCTACCCAGACAGACTACAACAGGTCAGGCAGTTGGATGTTGGTTCTGATGGGTAAAAAGTCTGAAATTGAAATGTAGGTCAATAAAACCTAAGATCTGTACTACACTGTTATGCCTCTAGTCTACATGATAGGTCAGAATACAGAATGAAATGAAAGCCAGCAGAGTACCTGAAATACCAGTACAGTCATAGCAGATATTTACAGTTGTCAGGTGTGCCCCCCCACAATCCTATGTAGAAATGTAGTAACATGTACATTTGGGTATAATAACAGTGGAGCACAGATTACCTGAGCTGGCCAAATTAACAGGATAGATTGTTGCACGTGTACAATATGCAGAACTCTGTGCGTTAGGTTGTTGTGTGTTGTATATTGTGTGAAAGCGGACAGCATGTAGGCATGGAGGGTTGTGTCTCGGTGGCCTATGGCTAGTACTGTTGATGACAGGGCCAAGTTCTAACAACTGCAGTGCCAAAGACAATGCATCCCAGCAAGACCCAATCCAGCAGTAATCCATACTAATTGTTCAGATGTAATATCTGTCACCATCTGAAAGATGGACATGGCATGAATGTGGGCCCAGACATACACACAGTACACAGGTGGAAGTACCCTAGACAGACAGTGTATAAAATGTTACTGTCAAATGGACACACTTTTAGAATTGTAGCAGCACATTAGTTGTCTGTGTAGCATGAAATACTGATGTAGTCTGGCCTGGCAGACCACAAAAGGCGCAATTATGAAGTACTGAGAAACTGCTGATATCCCTGCACAAGCCAGAATAAGGGGAATGCCCCATGTATATCTGTGAGTCAGCTTCAAGTAGCTTCCATAGCGCATATGCACTCAGCTCACTCCACCATCAGCCACAGTTTCATCACAGGTCATATCCCTGCTGTTAGGAATGAGTACAATATGACCCCCCAGTTCTGTATGGGAATACCCACAGAATGCAGCATGCTGAAGAGGTGTCCCATGCAGGTGTGTCCCTAGCTGTAAGCAGCACCCTGCCAGCATCCACACCATGGATTAATAAGGACAGAAATTATTGCCATTAACACCTTCCACACCTACCCCGTCATCCCAGGGGAATACAGAGGCTTGCAGCCTGGGACTGTAGAAGTGACAGAATGCACTGGCCTGCTACAGATGGCCTGCATCAGTACCAAATGCCCTACAGTGCCTGCATCAGTACCAAATGCCCTACAGTCCTCTGTCAAAGGTTTGTGTCTCACCCATACTGCCAATGTATGTTATTTCATGGAGTCCCAAATAACGACATAACACAGTCCACAGAACACAAATGCAAGGCCATGTTGACAAATCCCAGTAGCATGTCCACCATGTCCTAGTGCATAAACTTTGGACCAACCCCTAAATACTGCTGGGATGAAGTGATAACTATAGGGATACTTATCAGATATTGCTTGCATAATGTTAGGAAGAGGATAGAATAACAGAGAGGGGGTAGAAGCATGGACGTCATGGAATGTGTGAAGTCTGAATCTCTATCTATCTGCCTGCAAGCCCAGGAGTGGGTGGCTACAAACCTGTTTGTAAACCACGATGTGAAGGGGAAATGACCAGATATATGAGCCCTGCCTCTGGGGTAACCTGTGTGAATCTGTACAGTTGAAAGGTATGGCCACAGCAGGATATGGCCATTCTGTCACATTGATAGATGTACAAGCATGAGATCCTCAGCCACCACAGTACCAAGGTGCTGGACCATTTACACAGACCCATCAGCAAGTGTCGGCAGCTACCCCTCCAGAATGGCATGATTGTGCAAGAACATGTAGGGTGCAGACCACATTACTGGACACATATTCATTCATCTTGTATTCCCAGGTAATTACTGTGAGCAAATACATATATCTGTCAATAGTTGATGACATAATACATCACAGTGTAAAACAATACATATGTCTGAATATCTCTGCTAACACCAAAACCATGTAGCAGAAGCAGCACAGACACAATTAGTTACAGTATCCCTTTGCCCATTGTGACTCCATATTGTCAACCTATCTACAGATATCTTGCAGAAACAGGTTGCTAACTGTAGGTGTAGAACACAAATGCCTGCACTGGAGTACAACCTACCTGGAATGGATTCACACATTCAAAACAAAAGGTCATGCTGGGCATACCCCCACACTTACAGAAATAAAGCCCATGTCTGGCAACAACAGTGGACTATACATATCTGTCAGTCTCAGATGTCTGTGCACACACTCCAAATTGCACAACAGTCATGCTTTGCACACACATCAGATAGGAATACACAAATATATGCAAGGACAACACACTATAATTGGTCAAACATACACAAACAGAGATGTGGGGAAGAGAGGGACAGACAGTGACAAAGAGCTTCCCATCATGAGGCCTGTCCCACCCATCACACATCCAATTGGCCAATATCACATGATGTGCCAATGTCTATCACTGTAGACATTTGCTTTTGGTAGCCATCAGCACTATAGTGTCTGTGGTGCTTGTGATAACTGTGTAACATGACAGTACAAGTCATTATTCATCTAACAGTCGTATACACAACCTGTCAAATGTAAAGTTGTGTGTGACTGACTGTTGTGTGTGTGTGTTCCCAGAGGAATGGTTTATGACCCATTCACACACACTGCACTCCCCATTGCCCTAGTTTAGCTAGCCTGCTGATGTCAGTCACCTTGAACTACCCCTTTGGACAAGGATCATCCCTATAAGCTATGTGGTGTGCGCAATAGCTGTGTAATGCTGTAGTGTGATATACTAGTTAGATAGAAGTTCTAATCCCAAACATGGCAACTGTGAAACTCTGTGTTTGTGTGGGTAGGGATCAATGCTTTTGAGACCATTCACAGTCACCTTGAAATACCTCCTTGGACAAAATTCAACCCTCTAAGCTCTGTGGTATATGTGATAACTGTGTAATGCTATAGTGTACTATACTAGTTAGGTAGGAGGGCTAATCCCTGACATGGCAACTATAAAACTCTGTGTGTTTGTGGGTGTAGGGATCAATGATTTTTAGGTCATTCATAAACACTACACCTCCCATTGTCCTACTTTAGCAAGGCTGTTGATGTTATTCACCTTGAAATACACCTTTGAATAAAGGCTAGCCTTATAAGCTCTGTGGCGCTTGCGATAACTGTGTAATGCTGTAGTATGATGTACTAGTTAGTTAGGAGTTCTAATCACAGACAAGGCAACTGTGTGTGTGTGTGTGTGTGTGTGTGTGTGTGTGTGTGTGTGTGTGTGTGTGTGTGTGTGTGTGTAGGGGTCAATCATTTTGAGGCCATTCATAGACACTACACCTTCCATTGCACCTTGAACTACACCTTTGGATAAGGGCTAGCCCTATAAGCTCCCTGGCACATGCAATAACTGCATAATGCTATACTGTGATGTATTAGTTAGGTAGGAGTTCTAATCCCAGACATGGCAACTGTGAAACTCTGTGTGTGTGTGTGTGTGTGTGTGCTTGTTTGTGTAGGGATCAATGCTTTTGAGTTCGTTCACAGTCACTACACCTTCCATTGCTCTATTTAGCAAGACTGCTGATGTCAGTCACCTTGAAATACCTCCTTGGACAAAATACAGCCCTGTAAGCTTTGAGGCATGTGCAATAGCTGTGTAATGTTATAGTGTGATGTACTAGTTAGGAAGGAGTTTTAATCCCAGACATGGCAACTGTGAAACTGTGTGTGTGTGTGTGTGTGTGTGTGTGTGTGTGTGTGTGTGTGTGTGTGTGTGTGTGTGCATGTGTGTGTGTGTGTGTGTGTGCGTCTGTGTGTGTGTGTGTGTGTGTGTGTGTGTGTGTGTGTGTGTGTGTGTGTGTGTGTGTGTGTTTGTCATCAGTATCCTGTGTGGAGGTTGCTGTGATTGTGCAATGACAGGATTCATTGTGGGGTGGGTTTTGCTAAATTATTATATTAAGGACCTTCTATATGTCACAGTGTCTATCTTACAAGGACAACAGATGTCAAACAGCAGAGAGGCTGGTGTAGACACTCCATAGCCCTACATGTGATATTATGGATTGGTGAACAAAATAGTCAACCCTTGTTTTACTCAAAGAACACTCTCCACCCATGTCTCATACACAAATATACTTGGCTAGGCGACAACACCTATATTGGTAGTTCCCTGCATATTGCCCACAGATAGTAACCACGGTGTAATTGCAGTGGACTACATGCCTGTTAAACACAACACTGCCACTGACATCAGAATGTACTGTAATGCATAACATCTCCTGACTGAGTGTGTGTTATCCAACAAGTAAAGGGACATGGCACCCTGTTCCATCCCTACAATAGGCAAATAATTTCATACAGTGGTCCTTTGCTACGTTCCCCACTGGATGCCTGCAACAGCTATAGAGTCTGGAAATGTAACCCACAAAGGAAATACCATGTCTTATACACATGCCCTGTATGGACAGATGCCAATAACTCCACTGAATACCTGTATCCCGCTGTCAATGTAGGTGCAGGCATGACCTCAGTTCCATAGCCAGGTCTCACCACATGAGGTCAGGAATGCCACATCAGATGATAACAATATGTCCATACAACATGCCTCAGAGGCCCCAGGTACACTTCCACACATCACAGAGCATGCATGTGGGACATGTGCCCAACCCAGACACTGCCCATTTTATGGAATATAGATCACATACATGGAAAGTACTGCACAGCATTGGCCACCCACAATAGCAACCCAGATGAGTGGATGGTGAATACAATACCCAGCTGTGTGGGCCAATCCAGGGACTACACCCCTGAGCCACACTGGAGATCATTGTCATGTGGCCTGATGCCAATGTTCCCTTTGCCTAGCCTTGTACAGCCTTCTGGCACAGTGAACTAACACACACCTGTGAAGCAATGAAGCCATGCATGTCAATACTGGCAAATGTGTGTGTGTGTGTTTGTGTGTGTGTGTGTGTGTGTGTGTGTGGAGATTAATGATTTTGAAGCCACTCACACTCACTACACCTCCCATTGCCCTACTGTAGCATGCCGTCTAATGTCAGTTACCTTGAAATAACCCTTTGGCCATATATCAGCCTGATAAGCTCTGTGGTGCATGTGATAACTGGGTAATACTGCAGTGTAGCAAACTAGTTAGGTAGGAGTTCTAATTCAGACCCTGCCAACTGTGATAATGTGTGTGATTCCCAGAGAGAGAGTGTGGTTGTGTCTTCCTTGACACCTGCTTTTGTGGACAGTTACATGGTACTATACTTCCCTTATCCCTCCTTTATCACTTTTGCTGATGCCACTCACCTTCAAAGATAAATTTGGACAGCTCTTCAATATGTAAGCTCTGTGGCATGTGCAATAACTGCATAACAATGTAATAGCAATACATAGTCAGATAGGGGTTTGAAACTCACTACTGGTAAGTGTGTGTTTGTGTGTGTTATCAGTATCCTGTTGGGGTGATTGTGTAATGACAGGGTCCATTGCAGTGTGGGTTTTGCCACATCATTATACTGAGGAGCTATCTATGAGGTTTATATTGGTTGATAGATGTCTCAGGGTAATAAATAAAAAAAAAAAATGTGTATTGTCGAAAATTAAATACGTATTTGTTATATGTAATTAGTCAATGTAGTATAGTATATAAAATGTGGTCCTCGGAAGTTTATTATAGCAGTTTATGTGTAGATTTATATGTAGGAATTTACATACCTATTGTATTTTGAATTGTGTTTTTATTTTTGTCAGTATGGATTAATGCATTCTCCACATGCACCTTAGTTTGAATAAGAAGCACTGTCACTTTAATTTGGATTTTTAGAACCACTTAAATTAATTAATTGGGTCATTTATCAATCACCAATTGTTATTTGAATGTATTTAAAGTATAGTTTTGGTGTGAAAAATTATTCCCGTTTGAAGGCAGTTTGGCCGAGGTACCAGGAAGGGAGCACCTGAAGGAAGCACCGATAAGTCTGATTGTGTTTTACAGTATTTTGTCCTGTGGAGTGTTTCAGTCCGCTATTCCAGCCAGTTTTTTTGATTTTCTGGTTTCGAGTTCGTTTGTATTTTTACATTGCAGAGATTCTAGTCGACAATCCTCAGCCAAAAATGTGTACAGCCATGTGCAATTACCATGTGACAGTATGGATTAGTACACAATATAGGCAACCATCATAATGCCCAGATACCATTCTCCACCCATGGATCATACACAAACATGCTTGCCTCTTAGTCTCCTACTCCCTTCCTTTCTTACTTTGCTCTGTCTGTCTCTCTCACTCCATCTCTGGTGGATGTGGAAAAGTACACCTGTTTTGTTTAGGCAGTAGCTTGTGTTTTGTAAGTGATGCTCATGATCAGCTGATAGCCTGTGCATGAATTGCAGTCCACCACTAGCTGATTGCATGTGGAGCAGCTGTGATATCATTCATATAGCCAATTGCATGGAACACATTCCTATAACTAAGCACTTCATGTGGGTGTTGGCCCTTTTCCTTCACAGTGAGCAGGACTTCATGTGGGTGTTTGACAAACTTGAAAATACATCTTACAACATACACTGTGGAGACAGGCTAACAAACAGGAGGGGAATGTTCCAGACATGAGGACAGAATGTAAGTATTGCTCTTCTACATTTGGAGTAATGTTGGTTTAGCAGGGTTTGTGTGGATATGGCTGTTCTACGTGATTTAATATCTGTCATGACAGTGTTATGTGGTTGGAGAAACTCTCACCTGTATGACTATCTACAGACTGGCCAGTGCTTGGAGTCTTACATGTGTTGTGTTACTCACACATTTCCTATCTTTAGAAATGCAGTACCATACTCTGAGTATTGCAGTCAGTACATGGTGATAGCCATGTGAGTTACTAACTTCATATCCCTTAGAAGACATAAGTCACAACAAACCCTGCTACACCAGTAAATGTATGAGATTATCACAGCAACATGTCAATATTGGCCCTGTGTTTGTGACTCCAGCCACAACTCTGTCAACCTTTGTATGTATGTCATGCAGTAAGAGGTGCAGATGTTCAGTACATCATTATTTACTGACATGTATTGATTTTTATTTATTTTACATTTGTTGACCGGGATAGTCCAACTGGATATATGTCCATTTTCAGCGGAGGCCCAGGGAGAAAAGCTCCACATACCAAAAAAGAGACAGTACATACATCATTGAGTGATAAACTCAGGCAGACATGTTTAGAAAAATATAGACAAAGAATACAGGCAGATATCAATATACACAATGTGCAGACTTACATCTGATTGGCAAAGACATATCAGAAAATGTGAACACAGAATACAATCAGATCTCATAATTGACAATGTTTAGACATTCAAATGCTATGAGGCATAGACACTTGTCAGTATCATCAGACATTATCAGACATCATACCTGATAACAAGCCAGTGAGGTATCAGACTGCTAGACATGTTATGTATAGTAGGCCTTATATTTGAGGACAAAACCTGGACATTCTCTTGTAGTGTGTATAGTAATGAGGTCTGTGTACTTATGGTGATTGTCGACAGAGTGTGTATTGTGAATGTTTACCTTGGCCTGTGTACAGACTGTGGAAGATGTCATTGTTCTTGGTCCTCTTTAATGTGATATTGCATGCTGCTCCAATGTATGATACCCTGTTGGCGTACATGTTTGTATTTGTACATATATGTGACTGTGGCTGTGTTCAGATTGGTTCTGGGTATGCACTTTCACACAGGTATCTGTTACTCCATGCTGTTAAATGCCTGTAGAGCCTGCTATATTTGCAGGTACATGTGTATTCCCCCATAAGAAATATAGGCCAGTATTGTGGCAGTCTGCCTGTAGTTTGAACAGTGCTTTGTGACATGCCTAGCAGCTCAGTGTATTTACCTAGTGTGATGTTATGTCCAGATATTTGTCAGATGTACTGTTTCTGGGCCACCATAACTGTTGTGTATTTCTGACGAAGCAGTGGGATGCTGTACAGATGGATGTCATTAACTAGTGGGTAGTATGTGGGCTTGTGACCTCTGCTCCTCTGGTTATTATGAGTCAGGACAGACAGGAGTATGTGAATGCATAAACTGTGTGAGGTTATCTATTCCAGTATTTTCATGATATCCCCATTTACATGGCTGTAAACATCCACTTTGTCAGCCTTGGTCCACACGTCTTGCACTAAGGGGTTCTGTGTATACCTCTGGACTGACCAGAGTGTGTCAGACTGTCCACATTTATTGGTCATATCTCTACTGTATTCCACAGGATCATTACTGTGATTTGTGTGGTACTGTACTATGATGATTTTATGATGTCTGTCAGTAACTGATGGCGTACATGTCAATATCAGATGTGCCTTCCCACACATATCTGTTAAGACAACCCCTGTTACAGTAGCAAAAGTCTACATTTATACCTGCAATACTTACATGACACCCCCTTGCACTAAGAGATTGTGACTATTGGTGCTGAGGTATGACTCCACTACATGTTATACATATATGTATACCTTTTCAAATATTTGTGAAGTCATGGCTTGGCTGAGTTAGTGTCTCATGTCACACAAGTGAAAGGCTGTACATAAATTGATACAGGTTATTTTTTATCTGCTTTTGGATATATTTCTACTTGTGTAGCAATTGCTTTTTGTACACTTCTACCATATATCTGTAGATTGCAGTTTGAATTTCTTTAGCAGTGTAAACTGGTGACAGTTGGTTTATAGAATCTAGGTATTGCATTATTGGGCATTTAACTTGTACAGTGACTGCTTTATCGCATGTCCTCTATGTCAAATACTTTTGGTAGCAGTCATATGGATGTGAAGTATAGCTCAGTTTGTTTAGTTCTAAGTTCTGTTGCTGTGAGACTGCCAATTGTTTTAACTCCTTAACCTGGCTTGTAGAATTCAAGAGTTAAAGTATAGAACTTCTGTTTAGCTGTATTCTCATATCTCTGTTAGTTTGATTATTTCAACTACAACATGGCACATGTTTTACTACATGAACTACATCAGACATTTTTATTGTCAGTTGTTTTTACACTAAGACATCATGGTTAATAGTTGTTTACCATTGTTTATGTGAAAGTGTTATAGCAGACGTTACTGAACATTTGTCTTACATTGTTACTGCAGTAATCTGTAAAGTCAACATCATATGTACTTTATTTTATTTTTTATTTATTTTTCATATTTTATCTCAACTAACTCCTCTCTAGCTGTTATCAGTAGTTATGTGTATAGTACCTCTGTTGTTTTTTTTCCTAAGCTTTTAAATTCAACACACTCTCTGCCCTCCTCTTTTCCCTAGGTTTTAAAGCAAAGTGTATTCCCTCAAGACTTTGTCTACCTTTAATGCTACTGCTCCAACTCCTGGAATTACATCTGTGCTCTACTGTATAGCCAGTTTACACTAAAAGTATGTTCTAACCTCATACCACAAAGTAGTCTTACTTTGTATACTTTACAGAATACCTGCATACCACTGAGAGCCCCCCATACTCACCTGTTAGAAACCTTGCCTATGTCTCTCTCTGACATCTATAAGTTAGTCACTACTCTAGTGTCAACTCTGTCTTAGTTAGCTATACTCCTTGTTTTTTCTGTTTGTGGTTTCCTTTTAACTGTTTTTATCTTACTGCAAATACCTCTTTATACCTCACTATTACATCTCTTCCTTCTCTGTCTACACCTCCCCACCTCTTCTACTCACCTGCTGACACTCATTGTGTGCTCCTTACTCTTTCCCTCCTGCCCCGCTGATTGTTTCTTGTGGTGACTCTTCCTTGCCAATCCTCTCCCACCCCCATTCCCCATTCCCACCCACCCCATATAATTTCCTTTATACCTAACCACCCAATCCCTTCCTCCCCTAGCTCCACCCCTCCCCTACTTATCACTTCATAGTTTAGTCTGCTACAAATCCTCCTTCTTTCTATATATCTCCTACTCCCTCTACAGGTTGTTTCACTTAAATTTTACTTTAACTCTCTAACAGGTCCAACAACTTACTTTTCCTAGTCCCTTACTAGTCCTTTATCCACTCCACACTTCATCTCAATCCTACTTCACCACATTAGGCCATGGCTTTTGCAACCCTATCCATTTTCCTCTTGTCTACATTACTTTTTCTTCTCACTCTTACATCTTGTACTACTCCATTACCACCTGTCCATAGAGCTCCCACTAATCTCCATGTTAACTGTTTCTCATCTTTGCAGTACTCTATCACAATCTCCTCCTCTATTTTTCCATGAACATCCCTCTGCCTAAAATCAAACTTCCTTCCCCTCACTCTCTAGCATCTAAAACCATGACTAAATATTTGACTTACAACACATTTAATTTAAAACTTTACCAACTTCATGTAGACTTGCTTCTATCAGGAGACATACATCCAAATCCTGGGCCCATCCATCACCCCACCATGCATAACTCTACCTTTCCCAACTTAATAAACTCATCCTCTCCAAGCAAACATATTTCCTTTTACTCTATGAATGCCCATAGTATTCTAAACAAAGTTAGTGAAATCCATGCCTGGATAGCCTTCCACACCCCTGATGTCATCACCCTATCAGAGACTTGGCTAAAACCCCAAACCTCTGATAAAGACATTCTCCCCCCTGGTTATAATATACTCCACATAGATCGCCAAAACAAAAAAGGGGGTGGCGTTGCCATCTTCTACTCCAACCACCTCACCATTACAAGTATTATGAAACCTATCCCATCCTTTTCTCCTGCTGAACTACTTACACCTAACCTTAAAATAAATGACCACGCCACTATCACAGTAGCAGCCATCTATATTCTTCCAGGAGACAACATTCCTCTGCTCGAAAATATTCTTTCATACTTTTCTCAACACATCCCCAATGAAACTATCCTCCTTGGAGATATCAACATTAACTGGTTAACTCTCAGTAATCCGAACTCTAATACTCATATTAATTTATATGGCTTCACACAGCTAATCTCCCAACCTACCCATACAAACAACTCTCACACATATAGTACTCTAATTGACTGGGTACTTGTATCTAATCCTTCCAAATATCATAACTCTGAAACCCTACCAAACACCCTGAGTGATCACTGCCCTATAAAAGTGCTTAGGTTGACTCCCCACTTCTCAAACCCTCCTAAATGTATCACTTGTTGTAAACTCTCTAACTTCCATCCAGAAACCTTTAGTACCCTCCTCTCTAAAGTAAACTGAAAATTCCTTACCCAACTCCCACTATTAGAAGCAGTCCTAGCTTTCAACTCCACCTTCCTTAGCATCTTAGCAAAGTTTGAATTAAGTCCACCATATCTCCATGGCTTTCAAAAGCCACTCATACCCTTATGATAACTAGAGGCAAACTATGGAAAAAAAATGGTCACAAACTAAGCTCTCTGCAGACTTACAAAAATATAAAGAACTCAGAAATCCGGCAAAAAAGCACATAAACAAAGATAAAAAGGACTTTTATAACAAACCTCCCACAGCCCTAAAATCAAATCCTAAAAAATTCTGAAACTCTATTAACCAAATATGACATCCCGGTAATCTTAGCTCCCCCAATCCATGCCCAGACAAGACATCTGAAAAAACTGCCACTATCTTCAATACCTATTTAATCGATTCAATATCTAAGCTACAGAACCCTCACCCAGACTCCTCTACTACTAACATCTCTAACTTTTCTAAACCTACTCCTAATACTATCTCCTCAAATACCTTCTCTCTCAAACCTGTACTTACTAGCTACATCAAAAATCTACTCTCTAAATTAAAACCATGCTCAGCATCAGATGACAATATTCCTTCCAATTTTCTTCTTCTAGCAGCTGACTCTCTTGCTCTCCCTGTATCTATCCCAATTAATCGCTCTATCTCTGAATCTAAAGTCCCTTCTATCTGGAACCAATGCTACACTCTACCTATACACAAAGGAGGTAACTCCTCTGATATCTCCAACTTTAGACCTATTGCTATCCTCTCCCCTCTCTCTAAAGTGCTAGATAAATGTATTCATAAACAAGTTATGCAGTATCTAATACAGGAAAATCTGCTTACGCCCACTCAACATGGCTTCACACCCAAGCATAGCACCACTAAAGCTCTATTATCCTTCCTCAACACAGTCTCCATAGCCATGGATGACCATAAACTTATTTCTTGTCTATTCTTGGACCTCTCAAAAACTTTTGACACTGTCTCACACTCTC
Source organism: Protopterus annectens (assembly GCF_019279795.1). Classification (NCBI taxonomy): domain Eukaryota; kingdom Metazoa; phylum Chordata; order Ceratodontiformes; family Protopteridae; genus Protopterus; species Protopterus annectens. The sequence continues at coordinate 460,784,627 of NC_056733.1, read as the reverse complement.
TTCTGCTGCACAAACTACATAACCTCAACTTCTCCTTTGATACTGTTGCATGGTTCTCCAGCTACCTCAATGATAGATCTCAGTCAGTGAGACGGCACTCTGCACTCTCCCCTCCTCTCCCTGTCAAAATGGGTATACCTCAAGGGTCTATCCTAGGGCCTTTACTTTTTTAATATCTTTACTAATTAGCTCTATACCTCCTGTCCTCAGTCATCTTTAGTGCAATATGCAGATGACTCTACAATCATCACCGCAGCCAACTCTCCATCTAAGCTCTTCTCAGCTACTCAGGCATCTTTTTAACTTAGTTGAAACATGGCTCTCCAACAACCAGCTCATCCTTAACCCTAAAAAAAACAAAGCTGTTACTCTTCCTACCTAAAAAGTTCAACAATATAATAATAAACCCTCCTTCTCCATACAGCACCTTAATAACACTCCCATTCAGGTAGAATCCAGTACTAAGCTCTTAGGCGTAACCGACGATCAGCTTAAACTTGACTTGCATGTTAATAACTGTATCAAAAAGATACATTCAAAACTAGGGCTCCTTTACTGTAACAAGAAATTCCTTACCTCTGAAGCCAAGATTACTCTCTCTCTTACCTACCTTCTACCCAGTCTAATGTACAAATCTCAAATTCTCACAAATCTTAACTCAGCACTCCTGACCAAACACGTATCTACCTACAACAAGGTAGCTAGATTTGCTGCCCAACAAACCTACAAATCCCATCACTGTCTCTCTCTAAAACACCTAAACTGGCTTGAATTACCCCACCAGCTTCTTCTCTCTCAGCTCCAGATCATCCATTCTATCCTATACCAGCCTTCCTACTGCCCAGCACTATCCCCTCTCATCTCCCATTATTCTCCCTCCAGACCTCTCCGAAGCTCTAACCAAGACCTACTACAAATCTACAAACCCAAGTCTAAATTTGGATGCAACATGTACAGCTATAACCCCACTATTGCCTGGAATAGACTCTCACTAGAAATCAGGACCCTTACACATCCTAAATAATTTAAGACAGCCAACAAAGAGAACTTTAAAAGTCACTGGTCCTGCCACTGCACTCTCCCTCTTTAACATCCCCTACTTCTCATACCTTAATCTACTTTCTGCCTCAACTCACTCTTCTCACTAGCTCTCTCTAATCTTCCTTGACTACTCTTTCTACTGTCTTCTAAAATCTATTAAGCAAATTGCCTCAGAGAAACATTCTAGTGTAACTGTCTTGCCTTCATGCAACTACATCATGATAAAACTGTTTTTTTTAACACTTACCCCAAAAACTATACTCATCTTAATGACATATTTCTTTTTATACATCTTGAAATGGTTATGCTATACTCCTGATTATTGACACTGTATAACATTCTATTGCTACTTAACGCCTTGTAATAATCCTGTAACATTGCTGTTTAATGCTAATTTATAATGAAAATTGTATAATATGTTTGAGCTTTTCTCCCCGGGCCTCCGCTGAAAAAGGGCTCTTCAGTTCAGTCGGACAATCCATATATATATATATATATATATATATATATATATATATATATATATATATATATATATATATATATATATATATATACACACACACACACATATATATATATATATATATATTTGTTTACATATATATATATATATATATATATATATATACATATATATATATATATATATATACATGTATATATATATATATATATATTATACGACCATATATATAAAATGCAATATACAGATGAATATCAATATATATATATATATATATATATATATATATATATATATATGTATGTACATGTATACATATATCTACATGTGTGTGTGTGTTTATATATATATATATATATATATATATATATATATATATATATATATATATATATATATATATATATATATCCATATCCTTATGTGTAAACATGACTGTTGCATATACCTTCCCAGATGTATCACACCGTATTTATCTGATATGTGTATACTTAGATACAACTTCTTCTTCTTCTAGCTTTTCCCAGTTAGGGGTTGCCACAGCGGATCATCTGTCCACTCATGATTGGCAGTGGAGTTTTACGGTGTTGAGTTGCCAGCCCGGTGCCCAACCTTCTACAGAAGGCATTCACACGCACACACTCACACCTGGGGCCAATTTAGAGTGTCCAATCCACCTACTGCATGTCTTTGGGATGTGGGAGGAAACTGAAGCACCCAGAGGAAACTCACGTGACCACAGGGAGGACATGCAGACTCCACACAGAAGGCACCCCAGACGAGAATCGAACAGGAGAACCTCTTGCTGTCAGGCAGCAATGCTAAAAGCTGCACCACTGTGGCCGCTCGTATATTTAGATACAACAACATACTTCATTCAACATTAATATCACTAAGAAGTACTACACAATTGTAGGTCAGAGCAGTTTTTCACCACTATTTCTTATGTGCACTGACAGATATATTGGAAAAAACAATAAATGTCTTCATAGCTGTAATGGCTTAGTGGTTAACTGCTCTGACTATAGTGTACAGGGTCTTGGATTCAAGACCTGCAAGGGCTGTTTATTTTGTTGCTAGGCAGAACAAGGACTGTTGGATACAGAGTCATTAAGGCAGTTTTGAGCAGCTTTATGTGGGTTGAGTGGGTATGCGCGATGGTAAGTGCTGGTAACATACACTTAAACGTATAGGCGCTTACACCATTTCAGCTTCGCTTACCAGTTAGCAAATCTGCTTAACATTTATACTGCAGCAATGCTGAAACCTGCTAAGCTTGGCTCAGCCCTGGTAACCAGTGATCACATTCCAGTCTGATAAAATAGCAGGGTAATGACATCTTTAATAAGTGTATTTAATTCTATGTACATAACATGCTTCTATGTGCTGTCATTACAGTAGCAAGGGGTGTGAGTCTACTGTCTGGGACACCTGAGTATATATGGCTTGTAAAACACTCTTTTCCATTTGAATTTGTTACATACATGGGTAGTATCCAAGGTTATATGCAGTCACACTAGCATGTAGTGTATCATTACATTACTACTTTTGACAGTGCTTTCCCAAGTAAGAGTAGATTGCAGATTGTAGTACTGGAACCAAACACTCCTGCATGTAAAGATGGACTCTGAGTCCTCACTGTCGTATTCTTGGTATGTGAGCTGTGTGTCATTAAGTATTTCCTACTGGATATTGATCTGACATGTGGATATTAACTGTAGACTACTGTGTGGCTAGGACATGTCATTGAGGGCTACTGTCATGTAGTAATGGCATACCTATCAGCGTCAGACATCTGTCAACAAATTCATCCTAATGCATAACCAGTTGGCTAGCTGATGTCTGTCTGTCCTCTGTACAGATGTGCAGATGTCAGGTATCCATCTTGGATGCTTACAGGCAATATATGCTTGAGTAACACTGACATGTCTACCCAGCTGTGTTATGAATGCCACAGCTAGGAATCCCCACCCTGTATGCAACACATGCCATGGATACCTCAACTACACTACCACAGTCAACAGAACATGCTTGGGTACAGGTCTCCAAGACAGACACTGACCATGTTATGTAATACATGTTGCATACAAGTCAATTGGAGCACCTCATTGGCCCTCTGCAAGAGTCAACCAGATGATTGGATGTTGCATTTAACACTCACCCTGAGGATCACTCTCGTGGCATCAGTTGATAGATGGCCTGCTGGCAAATGGAAGGTGGCATGATACCACTGTACACACATCCCCTACTCTTCCCATCTCTCCATGGACAATATCCTGGTACACACCTATGAACACCTGCACCTATGGACTGCAGTACTGACAAATGTGTCAGAGTGCATTACTGAGAATAACAGTGTCTGTGTGTTTGTAAACCTGTAGTTGATAATACTCTGAGGCCCTTCACACCCACCTCACCCCCATTGCCATAGTTAGATATGACTGCTGCTGTAATGGACATTACATGTTCCTTGTTACACTTTTCATCCTATGGGCTACCTGGAGCTTGCAGTACCAGCACAACAGTGTTGTACAAATGGATAGATAGCCATGGGTTACCCCCTGAGTTCTGGCAAGTGTGTGTATGTGTGCAAGTGTGTATATTTGTAGGATACAGCATTCTGAAGCCACAGCCTCCTCATACAATATACCTTGCCACACAATATAAGGGATAGTGATGTTGCTGACCATAGGAGAGCCATGACAAAGCATTACCCTACTATCCATGTAGCATGTGCAATAGATTCATATCCCTGTAGTAGCCCTCTTGAAATAGACAAGGGGTTGTATTGCAGTCCTGGTCAATGTGTGATGGTGGGTATGTCAGAGTGTTATCATGGGTTTCAGTGAGTACAATAACCAATGTGGGGTGTGGGTGTTGGGTATACTGTCTTTACACCATGGTACTTCCAGTACATGTCCCAAGGTCCACATTATGGGTACCGCTGTCACCATCAACCATACAGGTAACTGATTACACTATCCAGCTCAGTGATGCATGTGCTGTGTGCAACCTATCTGTAACAGAATGGACACACTGACAAGGTAGTTAGCGCTGATAAACCCAGGTCTCTCAGATGTGTATATGACTGTTATGTGCTTGTCATTGTGTATATGGTAGTATGTCATACTATGTATTGTTCATAAACAACCAGTACATCCCCCATTACCATACTGCACAAGACCTGGTGATGTTCTTCACTTAACATGTAACCTGGAACACACCTCATCCCAAAAGCTGTGTGGTGTGTGCAATTAAGGCCACACACATTAGTAGCACTAAGTACCTAGGTAGAGGTTCTAGTCCCACTGTTGCCATGTAAGAGTGTGTGTGTATGTGAAGGGAGCTACTTCAGTTTGCAGAATATACATGTCCCAGGAGGTCATCTGTCCAAGAACTGACTGGCAAATGCAAACATTTCACAGGTATCATCTTGTGGAAATTCATTCCATCAAAACTAGTAGTAGATGTGTAAATGAGCCACCATCATTGTGGTTATTGTTGAGTACATCCCCCTGCTCAGTTGGCTGTAATACTATACAGTTCATATCAACAGGTTAAGTAGTTGACAATCACATTATCTGCAGTTCTATACCACCTCACAACCTCCAAAGGGTAGGGCTGTGCCACCCATACCAGCACACCTATGTTCACCAAGTTGAGGATTGCACTACATTGGGGAAGGGGACATATACCCTGCCAGTACCATCGTTAATACTATACAGTTCATATCAACAGGTTAAGTAGTTGACAATCACATTATCTGCAGTTCTATACCACCTCACAACCTCCAAAGGGTAGGGCTGTGCCACCCATACCAGCACACCTATGTTCACCAAGTTGAGGATTGCACTACATTGGGGAAGGGGACATATACCCTGCCAGTACCATCGTCAATGACTTAAAACTAGCAGACTGATTATTTCCCAGTGTGAAGTTGTGCCTATTCTGTCTTGGTGGAATTACATAGGCTAAAATGGGCTCCTTGCAAAAGTACATACATCCATGTGTACAGTATTCTCTGTGTATTGCATCAACACCAAAGCCTCTGTGTGTGTGCGTTAAACACAAACATGTGGTGTGTACCACCCAGTACACTTACCATTGTCCACTGTAGAAGGGCTGCTGACATCAGCCACCATGCATTCACCTGTATACACCCCTCAGACCTATCAGGCATGTGGCACATGCAACAACTGTTATACATATCTGTGACTTGTGTTCAGCTGTACCTAGGATATGGCACTGTCAAGTTGTCACCACAGTGCCATACCCCTTGTAGGAAACAACAGCAGACCAACATCCTGCTGACACATAGACACCTACAACACAAATGGAATACATTATGGAGACCACAATCACTCAGTGTTAATAACTGCTATAATGCATCATGGCTGGACAGCTACACATCCTGACATGTAAGCATTAAACTTTAGTGCTGAAAACATGTTACACAGCATTACATTAGTACACCATAGTACAGCCACCATGTGCATCAGAACCATATTAGCCTGTCCCTGCATCGATGTTATGGATGACAGGGATGTGGCACAGGTATCATCATATGCACAGGGTGTGTTGTGAGTTTGCCAGCGACCTAGGATGAGCCATGCATTTGACATCATGTGTGTGTGTGTTAGTGGGTCTCATTATTAATTGGGCTGTGTAGATGTGGTGTGTATGGGTATGGGGTTGCCCTTGCTGTGTTGGTGATGTGTGTGTGTATGCATGCACACAGTCCTGCTATGCAGCTGCCTTATACGGGGGTTTGTTGGACAGCTGCAGACCGTACCTGGCAAGTTGTGCAGTTCACCATCTCTGGCCATGGACATGAGAACAGTGCCTGCCAGGGATTCTACAGGCACCACCAGGTACAAGTCACAATATGGTACTCTCCCCTGATGATGACATATGTCCACTGGATCTGGGTCCCTCTTGTGACTGGACAGGGCCACGTGCACATGGCCTGCTATGCTGTGGTGTGGACAGTGCCCGCCCCTGCAGTGCTGGGCTGGTACTGCCACTATGGAAGCGGCTCTGACTTCTTGCATGTCCACATTGACCTCCACCTGTTGGTGTTTGCTGGCCTACGTCCACGTGGCCATTGTACTACTCTCACCATATGCTCAGGCACAGACATTCCACGGTTGAGGATTCCCACCATCTCACCCAACCGCCTAGCCAGGAGCTTTGCAAAATAACAGTGGGCACCTGCAAGTTCACTGATGTTGTCAATAACAGCAGAAGCTCGTCAATTTCCAGAAGGACTTGCCATGGTCCTCCCCTAATGTCAATGCTCCTATGTTGTAAAACTGCAAATTTAAAAGCATGATCAGGGTAGTCTAAAATGTGTTTGGCCATTGCATTATTAGAATCATTCCTACGTATAGCATAACAATGTTTGTAAATACATTGTTTTAGTTTCCTTTCGGTTTTGCCAATGTAGAATGCATCGCATGAAGTGCACAAAGACACATATATAACACCCTTGGACTCACAATTGTATCTATAATTAATTTTGTACATCTTGTTGTTAATGGAAATTTGCTTGGTCACAAAAATATGTTTACAGTATGGACATGAACCACACTTAAACATTCCTTTAGTTCTATGTGTACTATCTCTTTTCCTCTCTAGGAGCGATTTTAGGTTCTGGCCTCGCCTATAAGTTACTTTGGGCCTAACCCCTAGTGCTTTAGATAACTTTTCGTCGCCTTTTATTATATTCCAGTTCTTATTAAGAACATCTCTAATAGCCGAGTGATCAAGTGAATATGTACAAAGAAAACTAATTTGATGGGCTAAAATGTCGTCAGGCATATTAGTTGATTGGTCACCAAGGAAGCCTTCATGGTAACTCAAATTATTAATTGGCATACCAACTTGGTCAGATAACAATGGTGTAAAATGCCCCATACTCCTTTTGTTTATGATTTCATTTTTAATATTTGAAACTAGGGTAGAAGGATATCCTCTGTATCGGCTATTAGAGAAGTTCTTAATAAGAACTGGAATATAATAAAAGGCGATGAAAAGTTATCTAAAGCACTTTGGGTTAGGCCCAAAATAACTTATAGGTGAGGCCAGAACCTAAAATCGCTCCTAGAGAGGAAAAGAGATAGTACACATAGAACTAAAGGAATGTTTAAGTGTGGTTCATGTCCATACTATAAACATATTTTTGTGACCAAGCAAATTTCCATTAACAACAAGATGTACAAAATGAATTATAGATACAATTGTGAGTCCAAGGGTGTTATATATGTGTCTTTGTGCACTTCATGCGATGCATTCTACATTGGCAAAACCGAAAGGAAACTAAAACAACGTATTTACGAACATTGTTATGCTATAAGTAGGAATGATTCTAATAATGCACTGGCCAAACACATTTTAGACTACCCTGATCATGCTTTTAAATTTGCAGTTTTACAACATAGGAGCATTGACATTAGGGTGGACCATGGCAAGTCCTTCTGGAAATTGACGAGCTTATATGGCAGATTAAGACTAGAGCACAAGTCTTTCCGGGTTTGAATGAGAGCCTTTCTATCAAATGTATGTTGAGATATTTGGCCCTTAAACGATGATGTTAAAGGATTATACATACACATACATCTCTGGTTTACTTAGACAGATTTCTGAATTTACTATTTTTACTTATGGTTTATCTGTCATATTTTTATATTTATATTTATCTGATGTTCATATATTGTTAAGTTTATAGTTTTTAGTTAATAATTTGGTAATTTTGTTGAAATTGTTATGTGTTTATAACATATATTGGTGTCTGATATACATTTCTTTAAGATTTATATAGTAACTTATGGTTTATTTCATGTTGAGTGGCGAGGCTGCTTTAAAGATTTCTTGCTTGTTAAGTAGGCTGAATCATCAACTTACTTAGCTTAATAGTATATAAGGAGAACCAAAACTGTTTTACAACTGTTTGTCTGAAGAAGGCAAGTTAATGTGCTTGCCGAAAGCATTCACATTAAAGGTTTTTTCTTTATTTTATTCCATATTGGTGTGACAGCACTCGTTTATTTTTTGCCGGCTTTTATGGTTTCCTGCTGTGCCTGGTTTTACTAGTTTTAGTTTTCGTTTAAGAAATGCACTTTAAGACCTGTATGTCATTGCTTAACTGTACGCGCGCGCGCGCACACACACACACACACACACACACACACACACACACACACACACACACACACACACACACACACACACTTACAGGTGAGGTTGCACAAAGATATTACACACAAACCTCTCATTACCCATCTGTCAACATGCATGACATATGTCACTCAACAGCATACACTGCAGCTATAGTTAATCCCTGTTACCAACGTTATACATCTCTGTGATGCATGGGCTGTGTTAGTAGGTGATGCCCCTTCCCCTGGATTACAGTGCACCCATGTACACAGTATTGCTGTGCACCTGTTCAGCACCCTGGCATGTACTGTGCACCATACCTCACAGGTGTACATGCCATTGCTGAACGTGTATATGTGTGTCAGTTATGTTTGCTCTGCTTCTCACAGCCCCTATGTGTTTGTCTGACACATACCTGGGTTGACATATGGACAGATGTCAGTAGTGAATGCCTGATGTCTGATTTGCAGATCTCATCATCAGCAGTGCATGTCTGACCAATAAAATACAATTACACTGACAATCTTCAAACCATACTGTGGCTATGAGGAGTCTACACACCCTTATTGACATGGCACCATCTTCCCTGATATGCCATGGGGCCACAATACTGCATATGTTAACATTACATGAACCTGATATGTGACATATGACCTGTGCAATCAAATGCAGTATCAAACAAATGTGTTAGTTGTTCAGATGCTGATTGAGATGCATACAGTCTGTGGCTGCAGAAGTGTGCACACCCTTAACATGATGGTTTGTTGCACCAACTGTTAAGTGTACTACAGCAGTCACTCTTCCTGGAAGGGGTATATTAGCATGGCCCATCTGCACCTACCAGTATTTGGTCACACTGCCCTACAAATGTACCCCAACTCTGCAAGATTGCAAGGTCAATGCATGTGCACAGCCCTTGGAGGTCACACAGTGCCTTCCTTATTGCTGTGGAGTCAGGGTTAAGTCTACCACAATTCATGACCTTGACTGCATGCAGATACAGCTATTCTTAGTGAGCTTTGGATGTCTGCTTCAGTTCACTGTTGTGTTTCAGGATGACACCCCTCCCCATCCTCAGCCCTTTTGCAGATGCTTGACAGCTATGGGCTACACATTAGTGTCATTTTGCAGTGTCCCAAATTCAGAACAACATGTGTACTGGCCTAGTCCCTGCTAATGAATGGCAAACATACAGGTGCACACTGGGACCAACAAGGTACAGATGATGCTGGTGGGGCTGAGGTGGAGTGAGGTGCTGCTTGTGCAGCACATGTATCTTAATTGATACTCTCTGTAGGTTTCAAACTTGGTCTTGGTACACCATTACACATTGCAATGCATTCCTTTGGGGGACTTATGATGTTATGCATATGCTACCTGTAGAGAGTGCTGGCTGATGTTTCCCATGGAACAACTGTTCCATCTGATTACCCTAACCCATGGGCCACACTTATGCAGAGTCTAGGCAATTGTTGACACAGGTACTGCACAGCCAGTACTTGCTAAAAATTCCTGCAACTCCCTCAGTGTTGCGGCATGTTGCTAGGCAGCCTCCATGACCAGTTTGCAACATTTGTCATCATCTGTCCTGGATGGCCATCTGTTTATTTTCTACATTAATGTTGTCCCATACAGCCTCATTACCAGTGGCGTCTAGTGACTTCAAATCACAGGGGGGCTGCAGGAGACAGCTGAATGGGTGGGGTCAAGAGGAAGGGGTGTGGTCAACCATAAAGGGGAGGAGCTATGCACAAAACCACAAAAAAACTAACTTTAATTAAATACGCTGCCCTGGGTGGCAAACCATCATTATGAAAGTCCAATCAAGACAAAAATAAGTGTAGAAGAATAAAAATATTTCAATGCATTGGCTGCATGACAGCTTACTTAATATCTAGATGGAAACAAAAGGTTGTGAGGCATGAAAAAATAAATTACTTTTTAAATACATTACTGGAATGCCAGTCAAAATCAAGTATAAGAAAAACCAGAAGCACTCAACTCAAACCACTTCTCTTTGCACTGCAGTTCTAATTATAATATATTCAGCTTTATTAAAGTACCAAGTAACATGCTGAAAGTAGAAATCTATGTGATGCCCCACTTGTAAAAATGTTTCTTATCCAAAAAAGACCAGCTGCCTGACAACTTGTTCCATGGGGAAAACATGATCAAAGTAAAAAATGAAAAGCAAACAAGAAACAAGCTCAAGATACATTGCTTAAAGGATTACTGTACAGGTTATGGACCACACATGATTGGCATTCTGTTTAGTTTACGGGTAAAGTCTGTAGAGATGACTGGAAGTCTCCAACAAGTGTAATGAGCTTTTAAAATAATGGAATCCTGTCCTTTAATACCCAAGGCTTATACATTATCTAGTCAAGTATTCTCTGCATGGCAACAACAGAAAGGCTTTCAATGTTGGCAATTCTTTAACAGTATGCTTATTAAAGCTTACTTGCATCTTACGATGTCAGACAAGCTTACCTTATGGTCACTAAAGCATTGCTACTTAAACACAGAGCAACAGGCACTTTGAGTAATAAGCATAAATCTGAGTAATAAGCATAAATCAACAGTACAAAAATATGACAGAAACCAGACCATTCTGCAAAATCAAGGACAGATGAAAAGCCACTGTAGTACTTATGCAGTGTGTCCTCCCCATCCAAGGTAGATACAACTACTCATTGCCTTGCTTGGACACATCCAGAGTCACTACATGGGGGAGTGGGGTGCAACAAGCATGTCACAATTTGAAATCTCTCTGGCTGTCTGTGATGGCCCTGACACATTTGTCATACCTCTCAACCTCAAGAGCAAGAAATCTGGACAAAGCCATACACAGAAGTGGGATAAAGGCACAACAATAAGGACAATTTTTAAATATTGCTCTAATAAGCTTAGAAAGATAATAGAATAGGTCTTGCATTAGTATGAATTTTCTGAAGGGTATAAAATCTGAAACTCAAATGTCTGTCATTTTCTAACTTCAGTCTTTAGTGATTTGTCACTAATTTGCTAAAAAACACAATTTTATGAAAAATGGACCAAAAATGTGATGCAAAAATATAAAATAGACACACAATACAGCTGCTACCTGTCAAAGAAGGGACACTTTAATATTAGTACTGCTACCTTGAGCAGCTGACAAAATAAAAGAATCTACATGCATTTCAAGTAATCTATAACTTTGATTATTACAGTTATTTCTTAATTGTAAACCCTCCATGTTTTCTTCCAAAATTGCTATTTTATGGAGGGATTATTAGGGGAAGAGCAACATTTTGAGCCAAAAATTGGGGACAGTTGAGAGGTTGGCTATGCCTAATTCTATAAAGCAATTTATTTGCATGTACCTCTCAACCTGTTAATGCAGTAAATCTGAACAAGGCCAAATATATTGGGGGCACATATAAACAGTACTAAAAATTGCTCTTGTATAAATTGAGACAGTTGATAGAACAGCTCTTACTTTAACATGCATTTTTCTGAAGGTTATGAAGTCTGAAACTTATTATTTAGTGACTTCTGGCAAATCATTTAGGAATTATAACTACAAATTTTATGAACAACAAACCAAAAATAAGAAGCACAAATCTATTCATTCTTTGAAAATCTGGACAGTTGGGAGGTATAGTTCAGCTGGGCCTGTCTGAGTTTGCTGCCCTTCCCCCCTGACAAAATAATGGTTGAATGGAGCCTCTGCAGCCATTCCAATGAACCATTACTTGGCTATTTCACTCCATTTACCATAAACACTAATGTGCATACTGCTTTACTTCTATGATGAGTTGGACTTCATTTGAAAGTTTTATTTTGTATTTTACAGCACAAACACTAAGTCATCTGTTAAACAAAGCAATGCAGTCTCACAATGAAAACTTAGCATTAAAACTTCTCTGCCCTTGAAACTCACATTCATTGAAACAGCATTGAAACCCACATTCAAAGAAAATACATTTTGCCAGTGGCAGATAAAGATTAATTTTGGGCTGTTTTCGAATCATAGGCCCCTTGCATATGAAACATACATGTGCACTTTGATACACCTTCCTCATTGTACTAAAATTATATTCCTTGTACAATACAGTACACTTGTTAGAGAGTGTTTTAAATTTGTTTTGAACATTTTTCCAGTAAGCAATGAAACAAACCATATGCACCCATAATGGCAAAACTGCCCAGTTGAGAACATTTATCATAAAAAAGTCTACTCCACAGTCCACCATTATTAGTAAATATACACAATTCTACAGTCTACCATTAATAGTAAATATGCACAATTCCACAGTCCACCATTATTAGTAAATATGCACAATTCTACAGTCCACCTTTATCAGTAAATATGCACAATTCTACAGTCCATTATCAGTAAATATGCACAATCTCTGAAGTAAGTAATCTAAATAATTCCACATTAAAGAAATCTGTAACTAATGAAGTGGTTGCTGCTAGCAATCACCTTTATATTTCATGGTTTCATCGAAAAATAAAGTGTCTGTTGCCCCTCAGGAATAAATTGCCTATATTACATTAAAAAAATGATAAGCTAGTAATAATATTGCAAGAGGAAATGGATGTGGATGGCAAACTGATAACGAACTCATAGTTAGTATCTTCACCAAGGAGAAAATTCTCAGTACGGCAGCATCCACCCCTTGTGGGAGTAGAACCCACAGCCTTCTGCCTCAAAAGCAAGTACACAACCTGTTGTGCTATAGTATTAACAAGGCAAAGTACTAAACTTCTATTCCCCTGCAGCTCTCAGCTCCTTGTAAAATCTACTCAATACTCAACTGCATCTCAACTTCACAGCTCAAGAAAACTGGAAAAAGGCAAAATGTATTGGGGGAGGGGTCAAAAGCCCAAAAACCAGGGAAACATTAAACATTGCTTGTATAATCTTTGTAAGTTGCTAGAATAAAATGTTGTGTTGCCACCATGTATTTTACTGCCAAGGTCCCCGAGCAAAAAACAGTCAGAGTAACATACCACTATGCCACATCAGCTGCTTTGTAAAAGAGAGGAAGACTGAAACTTAATTGGCTATCATTTAGTGAATTCAGTTCTCACCATAGCTGTCAACCTCTTAGTACAAAACACCTGGACAAACCCAGTAATGAGGGAATACAGCCCTCAAACATATTCAGTGAATTCAGTTCTTGCCATAGCTGTCAACCTTAGCACAAAAACCTGGACAAAGCCAATAATGGGGGAATACAGTCCCAAAAATAGGGACAAATTTAAAATATTCATCTTATAAACTTAGAAAATTGCTAGAAAAAAGGTTGTGCTACTATGTATTCTAAAGAACATGAAGTTTTAAATTCAAATGCCGGTCAATTTTACTGCGGACAGAACAAAAACAATTTTCAGCAGAGACACAGGGATTAATACTGCAGACACATCTTTGTAAAATGGCAGGGCACCAGAGTAAATCCACACAAACACAGGGAGGAAATGCAGACTCCACACAGAAACCACCGCAACCAAGAATCAAACCAGAAAACCTATAGCTGTGAGGCAACAATACTACCACTGTACCATCAATTATGCAAGGAGATAAACATTCAGAAACCTGAAGTCTGAAATTCAAATGCCTGTCAATTTTACTGCGGACAGAACAAAACCAATTTTCAGCAGAGACGCAGGGATTAATACTGCAGACATGTCTTTGTAAAATGGCAGGGCACCAGAGCAAATCCACACAAACACAGGGAGGAAATGCAGATTCCACACAGAAACCACCCCAACCAAGAATCAAACCAGAAAACCTATAGCTGTGAGACAACAATACTACCACTGCACCATCAATTATGCAAGGAATTAACCATTCAGAAACGTGAAGTCTGAAATTCAAATGCCTGTCAATTTTACTGCGGACAGAACAAAACCAATTTTCAGCAGAGACGCAGGGATTAAAACTGCAGACACGTCTTTGTAAAATGGCAGGGCACCAAAGCAGATCCACACAAACACAGGGAGGAGATGCAGACTCCACACAGAAGCCACCCCAACAAAGAATCAAACCAGAAAACCTATAGCTGTGAGGCAACAATATTACCACTGCACCATCAAATATGCAAGAAAGTAAACATTCAGAAACCTGAAGTCTGAAATTCAAATGCCTGTCAATTTTACTGCGGACAGAACAAAACCAATTTTCAGCAGAGACGCAGGGATTAATACTGCAGACACGTCTTTGTAAAATGGCAGGGCACCAGAGCAAATCCACACAAACACAGAGAGAAGATGCAGACTTCACAAGAAGCCACCCCAACCAAGAATCAAACCAGAAAACCTACAGCTGTGAAGCAACAATACTACCACTGCACCATAAATTATGCAAGGAATTAAACATTCAGAAACCTGAAGTCTGAAATTAAAATGCCTGTCAATTTTACTGCGGACAGAACAAAACCAATTTTCAGCAGAGATGCAGGGATTAATACTGCAGACACATCTTTGTAAAATGGCAGGGCACCAGAGCAAATCCACACAAACACAGGGAGAAGATGCAGACTCCCCAAAGAAGCCACCCCAACCAAGAATCAAACCAGAAAACTTATAGCTGTAAAGCAACAATACTACCACTGCACCATCAATTATGCAAAGAATTAAACATTCAGAAACCTGAAGTCTGAAATTCAAATGCCTGTCAATTTTACTGCGGACAGAACAAAAACAATTTTCAGCAGAGACGCAGGGATTAATACTGCTGACACATCTTTGTAAAATGGCAGGGCACCAGAGCAAATCCACACAAACACAGGGAGGAGATGCAGACTCCACACAAAAGCCACCAGCCACCCCAACCAAGAATCAAACCAGAAAACCTATAGTTGTGAGGCAACAATACTACCACTGCACCATCAATTATGCAAGGAGTTAAACATTCAGAAACCTGAAGTCTGAAATTAAAATGCCTGTCAATTTTACTGCGGACAGAATAAAACCAATTTTCAGCAGAGACGCAGGGATTAATACTGCAGACACGTCTTTGTAAAATGGCAGGGCACCAAAGCAAATCCACACAAACACAGGGAGGAAATGCAGACTCCACACAGAAGCCACCCCAACCAAGAATCAAAACAGAAAACCTATAACTGTGAGGCAACAATACTACCACTGCACCATCAATTATGCACGAAATTAAACATTCAGAAACCTGAAGTCTGAAATTCAAATGCCTGTCAATTTTACTGTGGACAGAACAAAACCAATTTTCAGCAGAGACGCAGGGATTAAAACTGCAGACACATCTTTGTAAAATGGCAGGGCACCAGAGCAAATCCACACAAACACAGGGAGGAGATGCAGTCTCCACACAGAAGCCACCCCAACCAAGAATCAAACCAGAAAACCTATAGCTGTGAGGCAACAATACTAACACTGCACCATCAAATATATAAGAAATTAAACATTCAGAAACCTGAAGTCTAAAATTCAAATGCCTGTCAATTTTACTGCGGACAGAACAAAACCAATTTTCAGCAGTGACGCAGGGATTAATACTGCAGACACGTCTTTGTAAAATGGCAGGGCATCAGAGCAAATCCACACAAACACAGGGAGGAGATGCAGACTCCACACAGAAGCCACCCCAACCAAGAATCAAACCAGAAAACCTATAGCTGTGAGGCAACAATACTACCACTGCACCATCAAATATGCAAGGAATTCAGCATTCAGAAACCTGAAGTCTGAAATTCAAATGCCTGTCAATTTTACTGCGGACAGAACAAAACCAATTTTCAGCAGAGACGCAGGGATTAATACTGCAGACACGTCTTTGTAAAATGGCAGGGCACCAGAGCAAATCCACACAAACACAGGGAGGAGATGCCGACTCCACCCCAACCAAGAATCAAACCAGAAAACCTATAGTTGTGAGGCAACAATACTACCACTGCACCATCAATTATGCAAGGAAGTAAACATTCAGAAACCTGAAGTCTGAAATTCAAATGCCTGTCAATTTTACTGCGGACAGAACAAAACCAATTTTCAGCAGAGATGCAGGGATTAATACTGCAGACACATCTTTGTAAGATGGCAGGGCACTAGAGCAAATCAACACAAACACAGGGAGGAGAGGCAGACTCCACACAGAAGCCACCCCAACCAAGAATCAAACGAGAAAACCTATATTTGTGAGACAACAATACTACCACTTAACCATCAATTATGCAAGGAGTTAAACATTCAGAAACCTGAAGTCTGAAATTCAAATGCCTGTCAATTTTACTTCGGACAGAACAAAACTAATTTTCAGCAGAAACGCAGGGATTAATACTGCAGACACATCTTTGTAAAATGGCAGGGCACCAGAGCAAATCCACACAAACACAGGAAGGAAATGCAAACTCCACACAGAAGCCACCCCAACCAAGAATCAAACCAGAAAACCTATAGCTGTGAGGCAACAACACTACCACTGCACCATCAATTATGCAAGGAGTTAAACATTCAGAAACCTGAAGTCTGAAATTAAAATGCCTGTCAATTTTACTGCGGACAGAACAAAAACAATTTTCAGCAGAGACGCAGGGATTAATAATGCAGACACGTCTTTTTAAAATGGCAGGGTACCAGAGCAAATCCACACAAACACAGGGAGGAGATGCAGACTCCATCCCAACCAAGAATCAAACCAGAAAACCTATAGCTGTAAGGCAACAATACTACCACTACACCATCAAATATGCAAGGAATTAAACATTCAGAAACCTGAAGTCTGAAATTCAAATGCCTGTCAATTTTATTTAACATTTGTTAATCAGGACAGTCTGACTTGGAACAAAAAAACAATTTTCAGTAGAGGCCCAGGAGGAAATAATGCAGACATGTCTTTGAAACATGGGAGGACACAAAAGCAAACCCACACAAACACTGGGAGAAGATACAGACCCCACAAAGAAGGAACCCCAGCCAAGAGGCAACAATACTACTACTACACCATCAAATATCAACCATTAAAACATTTACAAACCACAGATATTATGAGGAACAGATCAGATCAAATATGAGGCAAAAATCTGCAATTTTTTTACAAATGGTGGTGGGTAGGGAACTCAAGTCTTTAACACCTGCATACAGGGTACAGGGTTCAAGCCTGAGGTATTCCCTACCACACCACCATGAGCACCTGGGGCATTTACACACACACACTTCAGATAGTAAATACAAGCACACACCATATATTCCATCAAGTGCCATACACTTACCTGTCCTGTCCGTTCTCCATAATATCCATCCAGCTAACGTCCTGCCCGCGCAAGACCCGCGAGATCCCTGCATTCAAAAACTCCTTCCCGAGATCGGCGAGACTGTTCCTAAATCCTGACTGCTGCTGTTGCAGTCCGGCCCTGACATATTCTCCCAGCGACGTCTCCTTGTGTCCCCCTATGGGGACTGCCAGGAGCATGCGCATGGACGCGCAGTAGTCGGGACTACTGTGCATGTGCGAAGTCCGCGAAATTTAAAAACATTTTTTTTTCTATTTTTTATTTTCTTTTTGATTTGAGGGGGCTGCAGTCCGGCAGTCCAATAGCACGGGCCGCCCCTGCTCATTACATACATGACTATCTGCACTGTTTGCCATGGTATATGTAATGGTGAGGTAAGGCTACATGTCCCATTCCTGCGTGCTACCTGTTGGGTATGGGATCCATTCCGTGGCTTGTTAGATGTGTGCAAGCCACTGTTGCAGGTGAGTGGGCAAATGTGATGGACATACATCTTGGACAGCAGACCATTTCTTGGTGTGACATTGAGGACCTGTACTTGCTGGAAGGTGCATACTCATGAAGAGTAAATACTGTCAGTACCTCAAAAGCTGCTTCCACAATATGTTATTTGGAGTCCGTGCACACATATGCTTCCAGTGTTTGTTAAGGTATGTATTCCCCATGTATTCCCCATATTTGCTGTCCTAACATAGGATTCCATATTACACATTCATTGCTCATGTTAGGACCACGTTACAGGTTGTAAGGGTTGTGGAATGTAATTGTAGTCGTATATACACTATTGTAGCACTGTATAATGGTCATGTTTCAGACATGTTCCCACTGTAGGCCATTTGTCCCACCACTATGTTCATCTATGTGCACACATCTTGCAATGACAGGTTGTTAGTTATATATCAGGACTCTTACATACGCTTCAGATATGCCACCATGGTGACTACTGTGATGCAGTGCAGTTAACAGCAACAATAAGTGAACATGTACAGCATGCATTATGGGTAGGCGTGTGAAATGTGTGCATGGCAAATACCATGGCCATAACATGGCCAGTATATTGGCAAACAACACCATACTCACAGCTACAGGCTGCTGCCCCAGAGGTATACCAGAGGCACCTACATAGTTGTGTGAGAGATGTGATGTCAGTAGCCACACCTGTGGCATTGGTACAGGGTGGGAGTAGCATTTCAGTACATCAACAGTACAAACTCACAATACTACAGATTATGCACATCTGTTTATTACTACAATGCAGCAACATACTATATATATATATTTTATCTCACATATGCATGATAAAACTACAGATGCAGCTGGATAAGCTACAGTGGTTTACTGCTGCACCCTGGGGACTTACCTGCACTCTCCTTGTCCATTGTGCAGGTAGCACCCACCTCTACAATGCTATCCACTGTGTCTTGTTTTTGCTGGTGGGCAGGTGCCCCAAGACTGGCGAGAAGCTCCTTAGCATGTGTCAGTGGGAGCTGGATGCCATGACGCCCCCCCCCCCCCATGGCTAGCTGATCCCTCCTAACTGCAGCAGCACACTGACGGGTGTGGCAGATTAGGTAAGTGCAACAATGTCGTACCTGCTCATAACTGCGGTTATGCAGGCCAACATCGTTTACCCTGTGGATGAGTTTGTTCCACAGGGCGGTCCTCTTTTGCAGATCATGGGCTGTACAGCCAAACAGAGTGTGGTAGTGCTGCACCAGGTGGTTTCTTATAACCTTATTTCTTGGGGGGAATAGAAATAGCAAATGCTCTCTAGACATGGTGCCTAAAAGACATAAAGAGGAAAAAAGGTCTGAGGATCTCATACTTCAAGGATATAATAGTTGTTAATTGAAATCTCTGTCTCCCCCCCACCATATCTGAAACAATAATCTGAACACACAACTCAACGGGTATGTTTACAGCAAACCTACTGTTGGGACATATATTGTATTGTACAACAAATTGTGCAATGTGTTTTTAGTCATATGTCATGTTGAAACACTATCATTGGTGGCCTGTTGCTAACAATGTCACCTGCATGCCATTATAAGGGCCACTATGGCTCCATATATGCCTTTGTTCTGTTTTCTATGTGACTGCTCCAAATCTGGTGTTTGTGTTAATGGGAATATCTATGCATGATGTTAGATGTAATCCTGAAATGTGTAGACTATTACTACTCACATATGTTATAACTGTGACACAATAGCATGTTTATTAAGCCAGTTCCCAGCAAAACCACCTCTCCCACCTCATCTGGCCATGTTACCAAGCCACAGCACATCTGGGACACACCCCGGGACCTCATCATCTTCGGGTTCTGCACTACCTTCAGGTAGAGCCACCTCAGGGGATGGTGTTCGTTCCCCCCCCAGGAGCACACACAGACAGGATCCTGTCACCTGATGTCAGGTCCAGGCTTTGGTGCATAGGGAGCTCCACAGAGACTTGGGGATGTGCTACACTACCTTGAGGCCCTCAGTACACAATTACAAGGAACGCATGCTCCTCATGATAAGCCCCCTGCCCAGGCACCTTCAGTGCCTTGAAGTTGCAGTTGTGACTGCCCATGGGTGGGGACCTTGGTCCCATTGTTTCCATTTGGGGCTCATGGGCTTCCACTTTCCAAACACCACTCTCCATCCAAGGTGTTTATCTACCACAGGTGTCATATACCACCCTGTATGCTGTCCTATCTGTCTTCCAACCCAACCTACCTCCCCAAATATACCTACTATCCTTCCCCAACATACCAATCTTACCTTCCCAAACAAGGGCAATGTGTTCTCAAAATGGATTTCACACTAGACATAACTGTCCATTTCGCACCCGCTTACTACTGTATGTATATATATATATATATATATATATATATATATATATATATATATATATGTGTATAAATATGTGTGAAGTTTTCTCACATATATCGTGCAGCACTATCATTCACCAGTATATAAATACACACATACATACACACACACACACACACACACACACACACACACACACACACACACACATATATATATGTGTGTGTGTGTGTGTGTGTGTGTGTGTGTTTGTATATATGTAAACATACAAGTATGTGTGTGTGTGTGTATATATATATATATATATATATATATGTGTGTGTGTGTGTGTGTGTGTGTGTGTGTGTGTGTGTGTGTGTGTGTGTGTGTGTGTGTGTGTGTGTGTGTGTGTGTGTGTGTGTGTATATATATATATATATATATATATATATATATATATATATATATATACACATACACACACACACACACACACACACACACACACACACACACACACACACACACACACACACACACACACACACACACACACACACACACACACACACATATATATATATATATTTATATACACACACACACACACACATATATATATATATATATATATATATATATATATATATATATATATATATCTACATGGAGTGCATTCAAACATCAGGGTCCACACTCTCTAACTCTCCTTCCTCCACAGCTGCACTGTTCTGTCTTGCTACAAAACAGAAGGGTTTCACATATAGACACAGCCTAACATTAGGGAGTTATATACAGGGACAGATTGCAAGTATGCCTATTACAAACCTGTGGCATTTGTGCATGATATATTTCATGTTAACATGACTGTCCTGCAGGTGTTGGGGTCTGAGACTCATGTCTCTATCATAACTTCATTACTTGCACCACCAGCTATTTGCCACACTAATATATATGTCTTAAGGTACAGAACACACACTATGATGGCTTACATCTTGTCATTCAGTGCTGATCTGCACAGTTGACAGATATGGCCCACTGCCCACAGGGCCAGAGGCTATGTCCATAGCAGTTGTTCAGCATGACATCATTACAACAACAAGTCTTGATGGCACATATAAATCTTTCCACATCATCTATCCTATTATTACAGAAAAAGTACAACATTCAATTAAATGCATATATGTTTCACATGCATGTTGTAGTATTGTGCTCTCTTCTAGGTACACTTTTATGTGTCCCTTGCGTTATATACTTTTGTTTTGGTTTGGTTTGTAGTTTTAGTTATTTTTTCTCTCTCTCTCTTCACTACAGGGATTGAGCTGCTTTGAATAGGTTGCAGCATGGATTTTGTAGGTGATGCTCATGATCAGGTGATGGCCTTTGCATGAATCAGTGTTCACCACTTGCTAATTGCATGCAGCCAGCTGTGTAGTACTTCCAATTACCACTGTCCTGGCAACCCACTGCTATAAATTAGTGTCTATATTAGAAGAACAAAGTTTCAAAACTTCATATGTTCTAATATCGACCCCTATTCAGTGAAAGCTGAAAATATCAAAGCAACAGAAAACCAAATTTTTTCCTAGGGAAAGAATTTGGTTGTACGTTTCTGTTGCTTCAGTATTTTCAGCGCTGTGGTAGAAAGTTACTGGTCGGGTTCAGGTAAGTGTGTGATTGAGTGCAGGTTAGGTTAGTTAGGGTTAGGGTGTGGGTTAAGTATGTGTGCGATTGTGTGGATGTAGGGGTTAGGATGGGTTAGGTGAGTTAGAGTTTGTGTGTGGGTGAGGTGAGTGTGCGATAGTGCCGGACCTAAGGGTTATGGTTTGGGTTAAGGTAAGTGGATAGTTAGTGGTGTGTATAGTTTAGTGTAGGGTTAGGTGGAAGATTTTAGGTGTATGTGTGTGGATTGCTGTTTGTTTGGTGTGCTTGTGTTGTGTGTATGTGTTTTGAAACAGCAAATTTTTTCCCTAGGAAAAAATTTGCTGTTCTGTATGTTTGATGTTTTCAAATTTCGCTGAATAGGGGTCGATATTAGAACATTCGAAGTTCTGAAAATTCAATGTTCTAATATAGAACCTATAAATTACTACATCATGTGGGCGCGGAAGACATCCTTCCTGTGTGTGGGCAGCAGTGTTACAGACAACATGTAGCAATACCTCTTACAACAGGACTTGCAGACACTGGCCAGCTATAATAATATAGTGTTCCAGACCTACGGACAGTGAGAGTATTGTTGTTATATGCATTGTATACCACTAGTTTTACAGGGTTTGTGTGTACATGCTAGTTTTGCATGGAATGCAATCTGTCTGCATAGCTCTCAATTGTGGGCCTACCCACATGATGGCCTGAGGATTGCCTGTTATGTTTTGTCTGTTCACCACACAGGTCTTGTCTCTGATATATCAGTGGCATTCGCTCTGTTGAGTGCTATCAGTACATGGCTACATCCATTTGTGTTTCTGACTTCATATTCCTGAGTAAGGGTATGTTGCAACCAATCCTGTAACACCAGAAACTTTCACAGTGTATAACACTAATATTGAAAATATTTCCCTGTGTTCCAGCCTCTGTCCTCCACCTATATACCAAGCTTTGTCCATATGTCATGTAATAAGAGGTTGTTAAATAGTGGCCTATCATTATTTAGTTCTGGCATTCCTGCTATCATTCCAGTGATGTTGTGGACTCCCACACATATTGTGGGGTGGGGTCCATATATATGAGGGCTACAGCTGGACAATATGTGTGTGACCTTGTACAGTCCAGAGGTCAGTGTATGTAACACTGTTATATGCTCTTGTAAGTCATTCTATGAGGAAGGGGTATGCAACATTTTTAACCTAGGTTGTTACAACATGTGAGTGATATCAGCAGTAAGACACATGAATGTATATGGCTGTACATTTTCATACATTTCACCATGGGAGCAGTGGTGGGCTTACTGTCTTACAGACAGTTCTGTTTGTCAGTGTGATAGTAATGTTTTAAGTTAAGCATTGTTATGTAACAGATACATTTTCATTGAGACAACTTAATTCTTTTCCCCCTAGGGGTTGAGTACAGAGTGCAATTAGAGGCTGCTGAACCACATCTGTAATTAATTAGTGTTGATTGATTCTTGTCTTTCAGGTCAGTGTTTTTTTACTGTTATACTACTTGAAGGTCTTGGCCTGGACAGCAACACATGTTATGCTTTCAGATTACTGTGTCAAATGTTTTGTTTGAGAGTTGCATTACTCAATTATTATGTATTTCAAACATGTAACTGCTATATGAAATGGCATATACAACTGAAATAGTACACAAATAAACAGTTCTATGTATGCAAACTTGTGTGTGGTGTCATATCCTTTGACTTGTTTGTGGGTATGTGTTTCATGCAATAATTGTCTTTTGTATGAAAGAATCAAACACTGGCCATTGTAAAAGGTGGCAACTGTAGGAATACTGGCTGTTCAATATGCTGTGCACCCTCTAAATATATAACTTCTTATACATATCTATAACTAGTAATATATATATATGTGTATGTATGTGTATATACATATATATATATATATATATATATATATATATATATATCTTTATATGTGTGTGTGTGTGTGTGTGTGTGTGTGTGTGTGTGTGTGTGTGTGTGTGTGTGTGTGTGTATTAGAATGTTTAATGCTTCCACATTGTACATTCCCTGTGGTAGACAGACTGTTCTGCATGATATGTTATTGATATCATCCTGACATCGTACAGCTGAGATGGATTACTGTTAACTTGTTGTGGCTATGTTGTGTAGGGTCCTGGGTATGAGATTTGCAAGTGTTGGTTATTGTGCTGCAAGGCAGATCTGTTCAGCTGTGGAGGAGGGGATGATATCAATAATTACAAGAGGTACTTATTTTGGGCCCCTTCATCCCCCATTAACGGTGCCTTTGGTCATATATTTATTTGTTGTGTTTTTTATATCTGTCTATATATATATATATATATATATATATATATATATATATATATAGATATATATATATATATGTGTGTATATACATGTATATATCTTATATATATATATATATATATATATATATATATATATATATATATATATATAGATAGATATATGTATACACATGTATATATCTTTATATATATGTATATATATATATATATATATATATATATATATATATATATATACATACAAATATATGTAGACATATATATATATATATATATATATATACATACATACATATATAAATACACTTCCTCTACTGTTGAATGACTGTGCTGGATGATATGTTTGAGAAAACATCTGGTTTATTTGCATCTGAAATGGCTTAGTGGTAAATCACTTTGGCTATAGTGTGCAAGGTCTTGGGTTTCAGACTTGCAAGGGCTGATTATTTTGTTGCTGGGCAGAACTGCGGATGTTGGAAACAGACTGATTAAGGTACTTTAAAGAAATTGTAAGCGGGTTTGCATGGGTTTGCACGGAGCTAAGCGATACTTATGTGAGCTTAGCTTTGCTTACGGCTGCTGAAACCTGTGCTAATTTCTAATAAAGAAAAGAAAATGGGGAGATAGGAAAGTCGTGAAATTGAGGCAAGCAAGGGGACAAACAAGAGGAGAAACAAGTAGGAATGTGCAGGATGGGTGTAGGAAAGGCCATAGCTCTGCATTTCTTTAGCAGCAACAGCTGCTTTCAATGTGGGCAATTTAGAATTCGGAGCCTCACACACTACAGGGAGGTGTGTGGGCATCATGCAATATGGATGATTAGTAGGGTTAGATTGTGTGCTGGGTACATGTCTCTGGGTGAAATGCAGAGCTATGTATGGGACGTGATTTTTTTTTGTGGGACAGATGCCCCTTTTTTTAAGGTGAGAGTGGGATGTTAAGGAAGGATTATTGGTAAGTGTGGTGAGGGATGTTTGGTAGGAGAGGCTGCATTTGCAGACAGACAAGACAGACAAGACAGCAGACAGGGGAGGCCTATGACACAGAGGGGGTAAACACCTTGACGGGGAGGGTGGTTGGGAATCTGAGGCTCATGATCCCCTCAGATGGTAGCAGTGGCACTGATGTCCCCACCCAATAGCAGTCACCACTACTCCTTCACAGCCCCGAAGGTGGCTGTGCTGGAGGATGGACTGGAGGGGCCACCTGCCCCTCTAGCTGCAACAGCCTGCCCTCCACCTGGCACAGGTGGTCATCCAGCTCCATCTGGAGGCCACTGCGCACCATGTCACAGACATCGTTCCAGGTGACAACGTCCTCACCACACCCACTTGCAGGAGGGGGGCAAGCCCCATCCCCTGCAGTGGTTCCACCCAAGGGTGGTGCAGGACCAGCAGATGAGGGAGGTCTGGGTTGGGACGGAGACGTGCTAAGACCCAGTGCCTCCACCAAGTGGGGTAGGAGAGGCAGATCTACTGGGATATGCCTTCCCATATGTGCGATGGTTTGGAAATTAACAATGAATATTGGTTAGTCATGCACAACACATTACAATATTAGTCAAAATAGCATGCATGGATATTCTCATTTAACAAAACAGTGCAATTATAACAGTGCCAAAGCAAACAGAACCCATGCATATATGGAATGGCATTTAGGGTTGCAACAGCATGCCGGTTAGTGGTATGTCAGGCACGCAATAAGATGATTATTCTACAAGGAGTATTAGTATGCACACAGATTAAATAATGATAAGCCAAATGGAACAACTGTCCCAACAGTAAAGGTTTGTTTAGGAACATACCCATGTTGGTTTCAGTGTGATGGTTGGATCAGTTGAGTTGTGGGGAAGGGAACAGATTCAATTGACAACTGCTATCAAGTATATTTGTCAGTATACTACTATTCACTACTCTACATTCTGACCACACCTACACTCTACCTGGGCCATGTGGCTGCTATAGCACACCAACAGCTGTAGATATCAACAGAGCAATTGTACCTTTATTTTAGTAATACACATCAGACCTGTTTCTATACCAGTTTCTTTACCTGAGGGCCTGTGCAGATGAACTGTGTGCACATTACATTGCTGTTTCTTCACATATTTCAGATTCACATATTAGTTGCAGGCCCTGGAGTGTGTGTTGTGCCTTTCACATACATCTACTGTGACATTCTCTGTGTGCAGGTTTCTTAGTGACTGGGAAAACTATCTGTGACAGCATGACACTTGAGGGGCTTGTCTGGGCCAGACTGCAGAGTGCGGATGTCTAGCTTGCTTCTATTTGTAGGAATGGGGCTAACCAACATAACAATTGTACACCTTTCATAGTTATACACATCATACTAGTATTTCTATTCAGATTTCTTTACCTGTGTACCCTGTATGTGTTGCAGTACATTATTTTTTCTATTCAGATTGCAGTTTAAAACTGTAGAACCAGACAGTGATGTTAGTGACAGTCCCTGGATTTAAACCCTGCTGTGTGTGCAAAATTGAACTACAGGCCTAGCCCTTATCAGACTGAGCTACTGGGGAGGTGTTATGTGTTGTTTGTGACATTTCTATCTAGTACATATTTTTGTGCACAGTACTTTTATTATGACATGCTGCATTATTTGTTTCCCATTTTCAGTACAAATTATGCATACACAACAGACATTTGTACTAATGTACCACTGTTTGTGAAACATGCACACATTAGCTGGATTGCACATTTGACTGTTTTACAATTACATACTGCAATTTAGATTCCTGAGTACACAGTGTAGGTTTTAAGTCTGCACCCATTAGTCTTATACATTTTTCAGTACATTCACAGCTACATACGGCTGAAATTGAAAGGTTAACACAGAACAATGCTGGCAGACAAACAAGTAAAACACATTCTGATGGGAATATGTACTGTTGATTTTTTCAAGTTATTTGACATGCCCATTCTAAAGCATGCAGACAAGCAGTGCTAAATCAGTTCACCTCAGTTAATGAATTCTGCAGGACATACACATTTCTATTTATCAGGTACAAGTGAGATGACACACACCAGTGTTTGGGATCACCTTTATTAGTTTTGACATACATATCTGTGTATGACTCAGAAATCCACAATTACTATTCCTGCATGATCTGCACAGGGGAATGATTTTAATTTCTAACTGTTAACAGTAGCCCTGACATGGCACTTTCTTGGCAAGTTCACTCAGATACATTCATATACATATACTAATATTCCTCTCCTGCATCTTGTACCTTGTTTGCTATTGATATCTGTATTACACAGCAGCTGGGGATAGTCTATTGTAACACTGGCAGCCTGACACAGGCATTTATTCCTGACATTTACAGCACAATTATATATACAGGCAGTACTACCATTACTATAATTTTGATTTCTTACTGTTAATAGTAGAATTTACAAAGCGGCGTTCAGTCCAAAAAAAACTGCAAAAGCGATGCAGAATGTCAGAAATATTGCGTTCTCCCAACACAACAACACACCGATGCTCCGTGAACTGCCTCCACTTAAAGATGTAACAAATAACACTGCCCGTGGCTCAAAATAAATGTCTCTGCCCATAGATCAGAATAAAAAACATTTATTGGCACAAATGCTTTCACTCACAACAAAGTGAGCTTCATCAGAACGTTAGAACAGCTGTTATAGTGTGTTTAAATGTTGCCAAAGGCGCCAAAATTCAATACATTCAATTGAGTTTTTAAAGCAACCTGCATACATAAAACACCCGTCCTATCAATTCATGCCCAAAAATACTATCCATTACATATCGAATAATCATCACTTAAAACACTTATAGAAACACATAACAATGTGATAAACTATATAAAATGTTGTTCAACTTTAGTAAAAAATAAAAAAATATAAAAAATACTAAAGTCAAACTTAATATACAAAAACTATCATTACCTAATGTCTAATAAAGGTTTTATGGATATGTGGTCATTCAAACCTGGTGGTGTCATGGCATCGGTGAATAATTGCCACCATACCTCTTTATAAGTTAATATACTTTTACTGTTACCCCCCCCCTAGGATCCGTGACCACATTTTCCAAAATAGCAAATTTAAAATGATGTTGTGCTCCAAACTTTTCTATATGTTTATAGAAAGCATTTTTAGGATCCTTCATCCTAATACTATACAAATGAGTGTAAATTTGCTTCTTAAAATTCCTCTCGGTTTTACCTATATAAAACCCTGAACAGGCTTCACATTTGGCCATGTATATAACCATTTTCGAGTTACAGTTACCGTGTCTGAATCCTAACCTAGTTTTGTTGATATTATCCAGGACCAGTCCTACATCTTCATTGATGGCAAAACAATGGTTACAAACCCCACATTTAGAAGTGTGTGTAATAATCCTGTCCGTTCCATTGTCTCTCAAACCCCTTTCTAACAGTAATTTCAAATTACTACCCATTTTATAAACAAATATGGGTCTGGATCCTAAAATATCTATCTTTTCCTGGTCTGTTAGCAAAACATTCTAGTTTCTAGTTAATATATCTTTTATTTGATGAATATGTGGGCCATATTCCAAAACACAGGCCCTGTTGTAAACTTTGGTAACTATTCCACTGTCTGTTAACACTCTATTCCTATGCTCTTCTATACTCCTAGCCCCTAATAATGGGGTGTACTTCTCACACCATTTGCTTGTAACATATTTTTTAACCTCTGTCATCATTTTGGCATCATGTCCCCTGTCCTTGAATAGTTCAAAAATATATTCTATTTCGTCTTTCATATCTACAAAATCAGAAGTCATCCTCACTGCTCTAATGCACTGTCCCTTAAAAATGTTGTACATTAGTTTTCTGGGATGATTACTACTGTATTCTAAGCAAGAATTTGAAAAGGTGTTCTTTCTGTGAATTCTAGACTTAAAACCCATCCCATCATTAAATATGAAGGTGTCCAGATATGCCACTCCTTCTACACTACTAGTAGAAGTGAATTTCAGATATTCACTACTCTTGTTGATAAATTCCATAAAGATGTCAAAAGATTCTTGATCACCTTCCCATAAAATGTAGTTGTCGTCTAGAAATTGTGAGTAGTATTTGATATTGTTATAGTATTTGCTCTTAAATATCACACTTTCCTCCCAGTCAAGCATTACCAAGTTAACAAAAATGGGGGCACAAGCCGCCCACATAGCTACTCCCTTGGTTTGTCTAAATAATTCACCCTCACAATATATGTAGTTATGGTCCAAAACTATGGACACGAGTTCCAAAACCAAACATACTCTATCCCATTTGAGAAGACTATGTTTCCTAATACTGTTAGCAAAGGCTTCCATTCCTTGGTCTTTGGGGATACATGAAAAAAGATCTATCACACCTATGGATAAAAATAAATAGCCTTGCTTCCAAATACCAACTGGGTAATTCATTAAAAAATTCCCAGGAATCCTTAACCATGTGGGTAATTTTTCCATATAAATGTTTAAGCATAGTATCCACTGCCACCCCTAAAGGGAAGGTCTTGGATTTACTACCAGAAATTATTGGCCTAAATGGTGGATTGTTTGTATCTTTATGTATTTTTAGTATTCCCACAAGGGTTGCCAACTTAGGATGTTCAACTCTTAAAAAACTATACAGGTCTTCAGATATCCGTCTGTCCAATAAAAATTCTTCGATGTGTAAATCTATCCGTCTGTATGTGATGCTAATTTCATTTAGAGATACTGTTTCATAGTTCCCTGTTCCATGCAATATATCATGCATCTTGGAACTATATGCTAAACTATCATATATCACAATACCCCCTCATTTATTGGGTTTCATTACCCGTATGCTTTTATTAGACCTTAACCTTTTCAAAACAATTTCTTCTTCCAAGGATAAATTATGCTTTAATTTTTTCTTTAAGGTTTGGTTTTGAAACTGATATATCTGTTGTGTTACTAACCTATCATACATCTGTACACTAGGAATGAAATTACTTTTTTTCTTTAAAGTATCATCATTTGTTATTTTATAATGTCCATTGTCTTTAAATAACAACGCTAAGTTTAATTTCCTAATAAATAATTTAAATTCAAATAATAAATTAAATTTAAATTCACTCGTACAAGGAAGTACGGCAAACATATAGGCTGGAAAAGGGGAGGAAAGTGGAGAAAAAAGAGGAACTTCGAATATCAGAATGGATGGGAAGAGAGAAACCAGCAGAGACATTGATTAAATGTACTGAGGGTCCAGTAGGTGACCCCAACATAGTTAATGATGGAGTCATCTTTAGTTACAAAAATGTAAAAATATATAATTACACTCAAATACCCCTAGATATAACGAATTTCAGCCTATTGTCTAAGGGAATGAAGTACATTCCCACTAGTCGTTTCAGGTTGGTGGATTGTTTGAGTGAATTTAAATTATTTATTAGGAAATTAAACTTAGCGTTGTTATTTAAAGACAATGGACATTATAAAACAACAAATGATGATACATTAAAGAAAAAAAGTAATTTCATTCCAGTTATGAACCCTAGCGTACAGATGTATGATAGGACCTGAATATTTTTTTAAGAGTTGAACATCCTAAGTTGGCAACCCTTATGGGAATACCAAAAATACATAAAGATACAAACAATCCACCATTTAGGCCAATAATTTCTGGTAGTAAATCCAAGACCTTCCCTTTAGGGGTGGCAGTGGATACTATGCTTAAACATTTATATGGGAAAATTACCCACATGGTTAAGGATTCCTGGGAATTTTTAATGAATTACCCAGTTGGTATTTGGAAGCAAGTCTATTTATTTGTATCCATAGATGTGATAGATCTTTTTTCATGTATCCCCAAAGACCAAGCAATGGAATCCTTTACTAACAGTATTAGGAAACATACTCTTCTCGAATGGGATAGAGTATGTTTGGTTTTGGAACTCATGTCCATAGTTTTGGACCATAACTACACATATTATGAGGGTGAATTATTTAGACAAACCAAGGAAGTAGCTATGGGGGTGGCTTGTGCCCCCATTTTTGCTAACTTGGTAATGCTTGACTGGGAGGAAAGTGTGATATTTAAGAGAAAATACTATAACAATATCAAATACTATTCACGATTTTTAGACGATAACTACATTTTATGGGAAGGTGATCAAGAATCTTTTGACATCTTTATGGAATTTATCAACAAGAGTAGTGAATATTTGAAATTCACTTCTACTAGTAGTGTAGAAGGAGTGGCATATCTGGACACCTTCATATTTAATGATGGGATGGGTTTTAAGTCTAAAATTCACAAAAAGAACACCTTTTCGAATTCTTACTTAGAATACAGTAGTAATCATCCCAGAAAACTAATGTACAACATTTTTAAGGGACAGTGCATTAGAGCAGTGAGGATGACTTCTGATTTTGGAGATATAAAAGACGAAATAGAATATATTTCTGAACTATTCAAGGACAGAGGATATGATGCCAAAACGATGAGAGAGGTTAAAAATATGTTACAAGCGAATGGGGTAAGAAGTACACCCCATTATTAGGGGCTAGGAGTATAGAAGAGCATAGGAATAGAGTGTTAACAGACAGTGGAATAGTTACCAAAGTTTACAACAGGGCCTGTGTTTTGGAATATGGCCCACATATTCATCAAATAAAAGATATATTAACTAGAAACTGGAATGTTTTGCTGACAGACCAGGAAAAGATAGATATTTTAGGATCCAGATCCACATTTGTTTATAAAATGGGTAGTAATTTGAAATTACTGTTAGAAAGGGGTTTGGGAGACACTGGAACGGACAGGATTATTACGCACACTTCTAAATGTGTGGTTTGTAACCAGTGTTTTGCCATCAGTGAAGATGTAGGACTGGTCCTGGATAATATCAACAAGA
Organism: Protopterus annectens; assembly: GCF_019279795.1. Taxonomy (NCBI): domain Eukaryota; kingdom Metazoa; phylum Chordata; order Ceratodontiformes; family Protopteridae; genus Protopterus; species Protopterus annectens. The sequence goes on along the minus strand of NC_056733.1, from coordinate 460,752,073 downwards.
CTAGGTTAGGATTCAGACAGGGTAACTGTAACTCGAAAATTTTATATACATGGCCAAATATGAAGCCTGTTCAGGGTTTTATATAGGTAAAACCGAGAGGTATTTTAAGAAGCAAATTTATGCTCATTTGTATAGTATTAGGATGAAGGATCCTAAAAATGCTTTCTATAAACATATAGAAAAGTTTGGAGCACAACATCATTTTAAATTTGCTATTTTGGAAAATGTGGTCACGGATCCTGGAGGGGGGGGGGTAACAGTAAAAGTACATTAACTTATAAAGAGGTATGGTGGCAATTATTCACCGATGCCATGACACCACCATGTTTGAATGACCACATATCCATAAAACCTTTATTAGACATTAGGTAATGATAGTTTTTGTGTATTAAGTTTGACTTTAGTATTTTTTATATTTTTTTATTTTTTATACTTGAACAACATTTTATATAGTTTATCACATTGTTATGTGTTTCTATAAGTGTTTTAAGTGATGATTATTCGATATGTAATGGATAGTATTTTTGGGCAGGAATTGATAGGACGGGTGTTTTATGTATGCAGGTTGCTTTAAAAACTCAATTGAATGTATTGAATTTTGGCACCTTTGGCAACATTTAAACACACTGTAACAGCTGTTCTAATGTTCTGATGAAGCTCACTGTGTTGTGAGTGAAAGTGCTTAATGTGTTTGTGCCAATAAATGTTTTTTATTCTGATCTATGGGCAGAGACATTTATTTCGAGCCACGGGCAGTGATATTTGTTACATCTTTAAGTGGAGGCAGTTCACGGAGTGTTGGTGTGTTGTTGTGTTGGGAGAAAGCGATATTTCTGATGTTCTGCACTGCTAATAGTAGGGGGTATTCTGTACTCACCATAATGCCGATGCAGCCGGGCCAGTCGTTGGACATGAGCCTCAACATTCTGGGACCTCTCCGCAGCAGCTGTATGGGGAGATGCACACAATAATCACACCTGTACAGTCACAAGTTGAACCTTTTCCATACTTAGAGATACATAAGACCGCATACTTACAGACAGGTGGGACATCCTCTGCTCTGGCTTCTTGTATCTCCATGTGGCGGATCTTTCGCCAACTCAGTAATGGCATTTTGGGAGCACAACTTTCTTTTTAACCATGCCTTATACAGCCAGATTGTCGTCTGGTATACGCGTTACCAGGACGACATACTTATGATTATAAATGGCACAGAAAGAGAAGTTATTGAATTAATAAAAGAGATGAATGTATCCACTTCTTTTTTACATTTCACACATGAATTAGGTATTTCTTCCATTAACTTTTTAGATATTGCTATTCAAAAAAATAATCAACATAGTAGGTTTAATACAAAAATTTATAGAAAACCTCTATATAGCAATTCATTTTTACACTTTACAAGCTGCCACCCCTTCTTTCAAAAGAAAGGAGTGGTTAAGGGACAGCTCGTACGAGCTTCCCGTATGTGTTCTGATGATGATTCTTTCGAGGAAGAATGTTCTAAACTTAGTGAAATGTTTATAAATAGAGGATATCCCACCAAATTAGTTTATACAATTATTTGGGAAGTTAAACGTAAAAGACAAAGTGGTCATTTCAGTCCAATTTTTAAGACTGGTTACGAATATAACTCCCTTGAAGTTTCAGATGTTTTAGTCAACAACACAAGTCATGACAACACAAATAAAAAGTATATAGATTACAAAATTAGTTTTCTCACTCAATTTAACCAGCAAGCAACACAGATTAGAGAAGTACTATATAATAATTGGGAATTTGTGTTACATGGCAATCATTTTGATACTATTTTGGGTGATAAACCCTGTATTGTATATAAAAAAGCACCATCATTAAAAAATCTCTTGGAAGCTCCTGTGCCAACTTATAAGACTAATAAAGGTATGTTTAAATGTGGCCATTGCCACTATTGTAAACATATTCAAGTTGGAGCAACATTCTTTATTCGTGATATAAAATACTACATAAATGATAAATGTAACTGTGAAAGCCAGGGCGTTGTCTATTTGGCAACATGTAAAATTTGTTCCGTATCTTATCTAGGTAAAACGGAACGTCATTTAAAACAGCGTATTTACGAGCATTTATACGCCATTGGTAAGCAAAATACTACCAATGCTCTTGCTAAACACATACTTGAGAACCAAAGTCATAGTTTTTTATTTAATGTTGTTGAAATAGTACATTAAAACCCTAGAGGTGGACCCTGGCATTTATTATTACAGGAACGTGAACTGTTATGGCAATTTAAAACTAATGCCTACTCATATCCCGGGATCAATGATATGTGTTCGATTAAATGTTTATTAAAGTTAAAAGCCTTAAATAGATGAGAAGGGGTATTAATTTCCCAAAATACATAATAAATGTGTTAATTTGTGTTGTACTTAAGTTTAGCTATACATATATATATAATATATACATTTTTTAGTTTGAACAATTTGGTAAAAAAAACACACATTTTCTGTCATGAGTATTTGCCAATAATAATTTTTGATATTCACATCAAGTTTTCCATAAGTAGGTTGCTGTTTTCAAATTATTATAGTTTTTGTTATTAAGATTGTTATTTTTTTAATCAAACTGGTTTTTAAAGAAAGTGTTTTATATGAAATTTAAATATATAGTATTCATTTTGTAATAAGAAATTACGAACTGTTCAGATTTACTTGCACAGTCTAATTTATTTGAGCTGGTTTATAATTGATTACAATTGATTTATTGATTAATTGTTTAATTACTATGAGTATAAATATTTGTATATTTTTATGTTATAACTCGTCTGAAGAAGTGCATGCATGGGCGTGCATGAAAGCGCTAACGAGTAAAGTGTATCTTTATAGCATTGACTTAGCGTCATTTGTTTACTATCACTTCAGTATTTTCTTCTAAGTTTGTAGTTTTTCGTGTTTTTTCTTGTATCTACTGGTCCAAGAGTGCACCCCTCCTCTGCTTCAGGTCATTATGGTGATGATGTACCTGCTCACCAGTCTGGGGTATGCCAGTGGCACTGGTGCGATCACATGCAAGCTCGTCCCAGGCCTCCGCTTTGTACTGTGAGCCCTTGTACTGACCCTGCAGCAGCCTGCCATCATGGTTTTTAACTAGGAGCCCAACCATGACCCTGGACTCCTGGATACCCCATCGGAATTGCACACCTTCACCAATGCCAGACATTTTGGTCCTGCTGTGTGCAATCCCAAATGGTTTTGGCTGTATTCCCACCTGTGTGGTTTAAATAGGGCAGTTTTCCCACACTTTTTCTTGATTGGCCAGTTTTAATATGCTGTACTATGCGTAGCTCCGTGCAAATCTGCATAACAATACTTACACCAGCTAAGCAGAGCTGACAGCAGGTAAGCAATGCTTACACTAGCATAGCATTGCTTAAATCTATTTTTTTCATTAAATTTATAAATTATTTTTTACATTTATATTTTACATATTCCCACCCCTTCTGTGCTATACATGAGCCATCTGATTGACATCTATCATTTAAATTCCTTAAAAGTTTATTAAACAATTTGGCAAAGAGGGGATTTGAACCAACCATGTTCTATATGCTATACCATGGCAGTATCACTACGCTACAGCAGCTTCATGACATTTTCTATCACAGTAGCACTTGTCTATCATTTTCAGGATTTCAGCCAGGCTAAGCATAGCAGCGTGCCATGCAAACAAGCTGCATGGTGCTTAAACATCGGATGTATTTCATGAAAAAAATATTATTACTTTTTTTATTTTGCATTCCTTTCCTCTTAGCCTACTGCTTCCATGCATACATTTGGGGGTGTGCACTTGAAGGCTGTTGCCTTCTAGGTGTTTGTGTTTTTTATTTTTTTTTCATTGTCCGCGGACACTGAAATGTTAGCTATTTACATTTCAGTGTCTGCAGACACTCTTTTACTATATAATATTAGAGCCAGGCTCTAATATTATATAGATTGACACTCATCTGTGTCAGAAAGGGCTGAACAACACTTTCAGAGCAAAGGGGGTGTGTTTCAGGTGCAGGCACTGCTGACACATGCCCCCTGCACTCACTCCTGGTTCATTTCCCTTTAGTTTAGATAGCAGTGCACCTTCATGCATATGCAAGGTGTGCTGCTATCTTAAATGGATAATAACTTCTCCGTGCAAGGATAGCCTTATTCTTGCACTGAGCTTCATGAATCCAAGGGTGTGTTAATGAACTGTATATCACGTATGATGGTACTAATTTTATTTCCTATTTTTCTCTCACTCTAACCCTTAACTCAAACACTCTAGAGCTGCCAGTGGAGTAAGGGGACAGTGATGACATCCCAGTGGGTGAGGAGTTGATTCTCACTGTCTCCAACTTTGACAGGCATGAGCCTGAGTTGTTCCCTCCCTCACCCCAATAATGGTTTCCCACAACCTTTCATGCCCCTCACCATCCCTGTCTCTTCTCTTGTCTGTCTTATTTGTTTGCATTTGTTCCTCACCCACCCAACTTACTTAATCCAGACATACCCACCTCACTTACTCCCTCCTGCACATTCTTATATTGCTTTCATTAGTTCTTCCCCATGCTTTCATTAGTTCTTCCCCATGCTTGCTCCTCATTGCACTACTTTTCTATCTACCCCATTTAACACATATAATCTGGTCAAAAATAGACTCACACACAACACACATAAGTAGCAGAAAAAGCAATTGATCCATTCACTTTTTGGCATGTATATTTGTGCTGAGTTTGGCATTGTAAACCAATGCCAAGCAACGGTGAGCAGCTCTACAATGTTGTGGTTATCTCCATGCAAAGCAGCTTAAACCCACTGCACTATGCCAACACACAGAAACACATGTACTATAAAGAACTGATGTCATTGCATTATCACTATTTATTTAAAAGTATTAGATGCACCTGGATTCGAACCAAATATCATTTGGGCTAAAAAAAAAAGAAATATATCAATGCATTTACATCTGCTGCCACAAATGCAGCTAAGCAACAGGTGTGTTTCGTACATTCAGTACTAATTGTCAGACTTTTAGCAATAGGGCTCGTGTTTGTGCACTGCTTAACTATGGGCAAACAGGGAAAATAATGGAAATGTGTATCTTGCATGCATAAGCACTTTGCCAACCATCCAGCAAACCTGCTGTTCACTGTTGCATTATGCAAAGCTAAATTTAGCATGTATTACTGTTGTTTACTGTCCACTTACTATTTATGCCATGAAACTACATGTGGAAACCTAACAAACTGAACAATATGTCACATACTTATAATGCAGCCATGTTTTGCTGACAACCCCCCCCCCCCCTGCACTAGAACCCTGGTGTCTCCAGTACTTTTTCACAAATATATAAACTACACTACATATATTAATTTCAAATGTATGATCTGCAATGCACGTCACTCTGGTAACATGGAAAACTAGATCTGTCTTCACAGTTGAACATGCCTACACATGCATCAACTGACCCTTGGAGCTATTGACCCATAAGTCTAACCAGCCTTATCTGCAAGGATATGGAAAGATTCATCATGGACCTTATCCACAGGGACATTTGTAACCTTCAACACTCTTGACCTGGTCCATATTTTTTTTTCAAGGTAGATCTTGCTTATTAAACCTAGTATACTTCTTTGATAATGTCACCAAAGCCCTGGAAGAGGAAAAACAGGATATATTGCCTATCTTGATTTAGCTAAGGCCTTTGACATAATCCCCCATTCAGGCATCATAGATAAACTCTTCCATCTAGGGATTAACCTATACAGTACAGGATGGGTAGCCAACTGGCTCGCAGACAGAATACACACTGTCAAAGTTGGGGAGTTCACCTCCACCAGTAGACCAGTTACCAGTGGAGTACCACAAAGATCTGTGCTGGGCCCTCTACTGTTTGGAAACTATTTCTGTAAAGTCCAGGTGAATGTAGATGGCCTGTGGTTTACCAAGTCTACAGCGGACTGTCAACTGGGTGCAATCATATAGAGTCCCACAATGATGTTACCATATTACAGAAAGGCCTGACACAGACAAATGATTGTTGGCAAACTCATGGACTGAAACTTAATGCAAGAAAATGCCTCATTGTCCCCTTTGGCAAAATAGTGGCCCTGCTAATTATTTTATACATTGCACCTCTCTAAGCTCTAGCTCAGTGGTGCACGACTTGGGAATACAGTTTGATAGCAATCTAAATTTCAATCACTATGTGTCCATAGTTGTAAGGCACACATTCTACATTGCCCACCTCATAACTAAGGGCATCACATCCAAGACCAGGGAGGTCATAACGCCTCCATACTCAGGATTTATCAGGCTACTAATTGAGTACAATGCTCACTTCTCAATGTACCTCATCAGACACCAGTAGCAACTGAAGAGACCACAGAGGTTTCTGAACGAGAGAATCCATGGCCTCCAAAACATGACATACATGGAAAGACTGAAAGCCCTATCACTGTACTCAGTATCATGCAGTCTGCTGAGAGGCAACCTGGGCCTGGCCTACAGAGCAGTCTGGGACCCAGACCTAATGTAAATGCTGGACATTCACAAATCAAATGGGACAAAAATAACTTGCTACAGAGATCTCAACCTAACCTATGACATAACGTGTAGTAGAGACAGCTATATCTCCTAGGAATTGCTGCTCATGTGTATTAGACTCTTTCTGCATGTGAAGCAGTGCTCCACAATGACCATATTCAAGAGCAAATTTGACAACTGGATGGGTAATTGTAAATTCCCCCAGGGATGGCACTTATGTCCCTCATGGACAGGGCCAGTCAGTGCTGATCACAAAATCACTCTCCTGACAATGAACATCTAATTATGCTCAAAATGAGTACTTGGGTTTTTACATAGCTAGGCTTGTAAAGGCCCTAAGGCCATTAGCCTAGTAACCTCCTAGGAACCTATGAAGCTATGAACCTATGCAGTCAAGTGTGTGTGTGTGTGTGTGTGTGTGTGTGTGTGTGTGTGTGTGTGTGTGTGTGTGTGTGTGTGGGTGTGTGTGTGTGTGTGTGTGTGTGTGTGTGTGTGTGTGTGTATGTGTGTGTGTATGTCTGTGTTTATGTCTAGCCAGAAGAGCAAAAGTGTGTATCATACAGTTACCACTCCAATCCCACGAATTGACAGTATTTTGATACTCACACATGCCTACACATCCATGTCATGCAGGCCTCCCAACATCTTCTCTCCTATATCCAGCGCTGATGTCATCCTCTATAAGTTGGCCTGCAATGTCATAAAAGTCATACTTGTGGCACCTGTGTAAATTACTTAGCTCTGTAATCTGTGTACTTAGGGGTTCTGTTCTCACTGCCTTCAATTGGGGTATGCGTGTGTATATGTGTGTGTGTGTGTGTGTGTGTGTGTGTGTGTGTGTGTGTGTGTGTGTGTGTGTGTGTGTGTGTGTGTGTGTGTGTGTGTGTGTGTGTGTGTGTGTGTGTGTGTGTGTGTGTGTGTGCATTCAGTGGTTTCCTAGTGTTGCCAGCTATGAAACCTTGCTTATTTACATTTAAATGCAGTGTGCGGCATGAATATGCAATTAGTATTGCTGCTCCCCGTGCATCACCATGCATACATGTAAACTCAATGTAGGCTATGCACAAAGCCTACACAGAGTTTATTGACTCAGAGGGATTATCATTAAAGTTTTTAGAATTATTCCAAAAACCAAATATGTAAGAGTAAACTATATTTTAACAGTTTTATATATTCTAGATAAATATAACTTATTACTTGTTAAATTATTACTTATATTAAATAACATTTCTAAAATTTTGGGAAAGATTTTATAAGTGAATCAAGTGATACTTTTATTCTATCTCTAACAAACTCTTTACAACTTGCAAACTCAAACAATTATTTTCCCTAAACAATATCTAGCTAAAAGGTAATCTGCCAAATATGTCTTACTGCCATTCAAGAATTGATATCAAAAGATTAAAACACTATTTTTAAGACTGAGCATTTTACTTAAGTTAAACATTTCTAAACATTCCTTAGTATATGCTATAGGAAATATTAAAAATAAAAGATCTTTAACAATATAGAATTCATATATCTCTTAAAAGAAAGAAGAATATAACTGACAAAAGAAATAGCAATGCAAATACTATCATCTTTAATACAAATTTATTTTAAATCAAGAGACTTAGCATATAGCTCTATATTTAAAAAACCTATACCACCTTCTTCCCAAATTTTAACATGGAGTTCAAAAGAAATCCTAGGTTTATTATGTACCATAAAATCTGAGAAGAATAGAATTTATTTCCTTTATAATAATTTTAGAAGGAATTATAATTGATGATTGAATATAAAATAATATTTTAGGCAAAATAACCATTTTTATTAAATTAAGATGATCTTCCATAATAAAGAATAGCATGATCCAGCTAGTGATTAGTTGGGTAACTATATTAGTTACATTTTCATAATTTATTAGCACTGAATATTTACCATTAGATGTTATAATAATTCCAAAGTATTTAATGTGTGCATTTTCCAATTTAAAATTACTATATCTTTTTAATAATATTATTTTATTAATTAACAAAATATTTGTTTTATTGTGATTAAAGGTCAAACTTGAGATATTGTCAAAGACATGCATGGAATTAATTATATATTTTAACGACATTTCTATATCACTTATAGTTAATAAAATATCATCCACAAAAAGTTGAATTTTGGAGGCATAGTTCTCATCTTTTGAAAATCCATTTATGTTTTTATTTGATCTAATTTAGTTTGCAAATGGTTCTATAATCAATGCAAATAATAAAGGAGATAGTAGGCGTCCTTGTTTAGTTGCTTTCAAAATTTTAAATGAACTAGAAAGAAAAGAGCCTATCTTAACAAATGAAAAATAATTATTATAGAGTTTTGTTATTAAATTTATAAACTCCTAAAAACAACTATATTATTTAAGTACTTTATATAAGTAAAGCCAATTCCTTGAGTCAAAAGCTTCATCTATATTTACACTTAGGATTGAAAGTTCGTTTTCTATTCTGATTAGCAAAGTATCACTCAAAGTATTAAGACTAATAATCTTATCTCAAACTCTTCTATTTAACATAAATCAAATTTGATCGTCATTAATTATTCCTGGTAAGATAGAATTATTTTTTTTGCTAGAATAGACATTAATATTTTATAAGTAACATTTAAAATTGAAATAGGATGAAATGAAGAGCATAGTTTGGATTTGTATCTTGCTTTAATAGGGGTGAAGCAAGATAAAATTTCCAAGAAGGGGTACATTGGAAGTAGATTTAATTACTTCAAATGCTTTTAGTAAGATTTTTAAAACTTTATCTAGAATTAACTTGTATAATGCTGGTATTATACCATCAGTTCCTGGAGTATTGTTTATTTTAAGGTTTTTAACTTGATCTTTTAATTTTTTAAATAAATTGATTTATCAATTCTAATTTGTTGCTCTTTAGTAAACTTAGAATATATGTTGTCTTTCAAAAACTATCAACTAAACTGCTATTCCCTATAATACTATTATTACTATTAATTTGTTCATAATGATCCCTAAAACACTCTAATATATATTTTTAAATCTGTCACTGTTTTATCTTTAACTCTAATTTTATATGAGATTTCATTAATATGATTTGTATTATTTACTTTCTTTCTTTGCTTCAATGGCTAAACTATGAAGACATTTGAGGTTTATAGAATATAATTGTAATTTTCGTTTTTCTAGTTTTATTCAAATCTTATGACTTAATATTTCAATGTATTGCTGATTTAATGCTCTCAACTCTGAATTAGCAGACTTACATTCGGCTTTATACATATCTTTAATTTATCTATCTTAGATTGTAAAGCATTTAAATTTCTATCCCAATCTTTTCTTTTCTTTTACAAGTATACCAAATTCTGATTTTACTATACAAATAAGCTTTTCAAGTATCCCACAAAATAACCTCAGTAACTTCACCATTATTAATAAATTCTAAAAAAAAATATTACTTTCATTTATAAACTGTTCACTAAAACCATTAATTTTGATTATGTATGCTGGTATTCTTTAACTGTGTATTACATTATTAGGTATTAAAACAAGATTAAAAGTGATTGTATTGTGATCTGATAAAAGACAAGAAACTATCAACACATTTTTGATTTTAGAATGTAAGCTACTAGAAGTAAAAACTTTATCAATATTGGTTTGATAATCTTAACACATAAATATCTGTCATCTGCAGAGATTTAATGAAGTAGTCCAAATGCTTAGCTCCTGAAAAAAATCTAGGTTTCTTCTTATTAGTAATATCTTTATTAAATAAATTTAAAATCTCCAGCTATAACCATCTCTCCTTTAATATAATAAGTTATAATATCAAAATACTTTTTTGAAACTTTAGCTCCAACTCTAGGAATCCAATAGTTACTTACAAGAGTATAACATTTTTGTTTATTTCTACTACAACCAATCCCAGCATACAATTTTTTTCAGAAAAAGTGTCAATTACTTTTGTCATAACCAAATAATTTTTCCATAAAATAAGAATAACTATTCTTTTTGATATAAAATGAGAGCCAACTAGAATTGAATAATCTTTTAAAAATAATCTGTTTAATCAATAGTGTGTCTCTTTTAGAAAAAACACATGAGCTTAGTGAACTTTCAGATATTTAACTAAACTACTCCTCTTTGATGGATTATTTAAACCATTAATATTCAATGAAATGTATTTATAGACTGACATCTTTTAAATCAAATAAAAACATTAAGATACAATGGTTCAACACACTTAGTCATAACTACATTTCAATATAACTTTGTTGGGATAAATAAACTAAAACTAAAACATTAAAATACCCTAACATTCAAAAGCATATTCCTGGTTTGATAATATTGTCATGCAAACCACTCTCTAACAGCCTCACTAAACTACAAAATCTCAGCTTATTCCTACGACTTCTTAATATTAAACTAATAAGAATATAAACACAAATAATAAAATACACTCGTATAACATTTCCCATATACTATATTATACCCAATACATGAACATTATATAGCTAACATTTTACTATTTAAATATAACACAACATGAAAATATTAATTTTAGGTTTTCATTTTTATATAATAGATAAACTGCAATAATTCACAAGCACTATACACAATATCAAAATTCACAAAAAATTAACATATGTTACATCATACTCAATTCAAATATTTATATATCTTCTAAACACTGTTTATTCATACTATCGTATTAGATATACAAACTAATAATGTGTATTATTACAATTAGAATAGATCACAAAACTTTTTACTTTACATAAAACCATAAACAAATCAATTCTTAATAACTTAAAAGACCATATATCACAAATAAAGTCTAAACATATATGTTCTACTTATCTTTATATCTACACAAAATAGTATATAACAACTTATATAATTATATATTTCTAAACTAATCATATATTCATAAACCATTAACTTATATCAAAATCTTCCCCATAAAATGTATATATTATATCAGATTAATATATTGCAATCACTATCCTAGACAATAGTTTCAACACCAAGTAATAAAGTATAAATCTCACACTAATCGTAGTTTTCCCAACAGCTACTATAATGTGCTTATATTCATATTATATATCTCTATATCTATAATATACTACAACTTATAAAATATAGCAGTTATTAATAGGAATTACTTAGATATAATCTAATTCATATTTAATGAATAATTTTAAATATCGTTTGAAGGCTGTGACAAAATTTTGTACATTAGAAGTTTCAATATATGTGATCTAAAATAAATAATCAATAACATTCTATTACTTAAAGTATATTTCAAAGACCAGTAAATTAAATGTAAATGGATTAGTTAGTAAACATACCATATCATATGATCAAATAATAAAGAAAAGGGGAATATACATTGTAAACCTATAAGTTTTACCTATAACTTTTCCAATAAAATCTTATCTAATGAAAATTAGAATCATGTGATACAAAATCTCTGAAATACACTATATCCTACCTAAAGACAAAATAAAAAAGTGCCACTTCTTATATCTACAAGGTCACTGTACAAATTCTTTCATACATACTAAGTAACTAGATATCCACAATGCATAATGTATTCAACCAAATGAAACTAATAATAGCAAACAAGCATAGGTTTATTTGTTAAAAACTGCTTGTGTGAGTTGCAGATTTGAGTCTTCTGGTCAGATCATGCTTTATTCATGAAGGTCATTTATCGCTTTGCTGAACTGTAATGAGTTCAATGTTAAATGGGTATAGAGCAAGGATTTAGTACATATAATTCTACCAGCAGTTTAGGGAGCTTTGTCCTTACATAAATTAAAAAATGAAGATAATTTTTAAATTTCATTAATCTATATTCATTAACATTTCTATCAGAAGATCACCATACAGCTATTGCAAACAAATAACTACTCCAGCAGTGTACTTTGGATAATAAGTTAGTATACTATCTGCCAGTGAAAATCTGAAATGCTATTCATAGCTCACTGCTTTCCAGATAGTGCCATATTCACTGCATTTTGTTGAAGAGCTTGTTGGAATCGCATAATACTTAAGATCCTGTCCTCACAAGCAGATAGCACAGGATATGATTCTGACATCAGGCCATTGACTAAGCTCAAAATGGCCCTCCAGAGCAGCCAACTGAATATTCACCTATAAGCCTAAGTGATAAGAGAGTTGAAGAGATGAATTACTACTTAAGTGTTTTTACAAGGTTGACTGTCCCCTTTTCTGTCTGTTTTTATTCAAGGGTAAACATCATATTAATTATATATTTTTAATTTCCTTACGTTTGTTTTTTGGTAAAAGCAGACATGCATCATTTCTATGTTGTCTCCCTTCATTAGATAGCTATTCTAGAAAACCTGAGATATATAAGAACAGATGACTTACATTTTCACATTTTGTTGACTTTTGCTAATTCCCATTTTGTATCACACTAGACACAGTTGTTAATTGCTACAATGCTTATTAGTTCAGCATAGAGTGCTGAAACTCCAACATCATTCTTGCAAAACTTCTATGCATGTTTGCCACATATTATTTTAACATGCAGTAGGACCCACATAGAGTTGTAGCCAAAGGCCACCTAACAAATAGTGTAGAATAGCATAAACCCAAACCATACAAAAATACATTTTAAATATAAGAGTAACTTTAGAAACTTTAGCTGTTACACTCTTGGTAAGCTATCAAAACATATCCCCTTTGTCATATTCTGTAAGCATGCTTCAGTGTTCTGTATATTCAGAAAACAACCCATTTGCAGTCAGAAAGAAATGCTCTCAGAAGCATTTATGCTTTAGCAAATGTAATTAGTAAAACTAACTACTTCGCAGGAAGCCTCCATAATTTTCCGTATATCAAATGCAGTACTTGCTCAAAGTGCAATTCACACTAAGATCTTAAACAAAAAAATTAACTTTGACAATTTACCTTCTTAAAAACTGTAAGGTAAAGTTCCAGGATGCTGTATAGCTTAGGTTTTTACTGTTGTATGTGATCTCTTGAATAACAAGCTGCCAGATCACATGTGAAAGTGACATCATCTCTCACTGAGCATGAGAACTGCTCATGTGCTGTCTCCGTACAGTACAACTTGACAGCAGGTAGTCACACAGTCTGGCTATCAGCTGTGAGAGGCATGTGCTTGTTAAACAGTGGCTGATATGTGAATCATCAATCACAACATTAACTGACACTGGCTATGCTGAAACTAAATGAGAATTTATTTATTTATTTAATAGCACAGCACTAAGAATTGCTGCTTCACAGTTCTTGATTCTCCATTTCATTTCCTGGATGACATACCTTCTGTGCAGCGTCTACATATCCTTCCTGGATAATGTGAACTTTCAACAGGCACCCCTGTTTCCTCTTATATTCCACAAATGTGCTGTAGGTGAACTGGTGATGTTCCAAATTGCTTGTAAGTGTGCTTGTCATGTGAAATTGAATGTGTGTGTGTGTGTGTGTGTGTGTGTGTGTGTGTGTGTGTGTGTGTGTGTGTGTGTGTGTGTGTGTGTAAGTTCTGCAATAGAGCAGGGTATTATCTAGGATTAGTTTCTTTTCCTTGTACAAACTGAATGCTGGGAGACATTCCAAGTCCCTCATTTTTTCTGAAATGGATAAAGTATGTATCAGAGAATGGATGAAATGAATGAATGTTTGCCAGGTAAGTAAACTGATTCTTCAGGGACCTTTTTCTACCATAATTCAGTGATACAAGATCAAGGATAAACACTATATTTAGCTAGACAATTTAGAGTAGTAAATCCATTAGAACATTTTTCGAAGATAGGAGAAACCTGAAATATCATGAGAAAACCCATTCAGAAACAGGCGTCAAGCAGGAATGGAAATCAAAGCAGAAGAAGATAAAAATCAAGCAGCAACTGAACGTGATGAGAAGGCAAGAAATGTGGGCAATGTATAAATATAGTTACAAGTATAGAAAAGTTCTGTAAGAACCTCATGTTGAACAGAATCGAATGCAGGAATAGTTAAGGAGAGGAGAATTCAAACCAAGAGATGAAATATTAATATTGGCAGCACAAGATAGTGGGCTACGTACATGTTGGTTTACAAAGTCCATTGAACATGTGGGAGAAACAGATAAATGTAGGTTTTGTAAAACAGAATTGGATACAGTTGCACACCTCATTGCTAGTTGTGACATACTAATGGCAGAAGGACTGTATACTGAAAGGCATAATAATATGGCAAGACTGTTGCACTGGGGATTTTGCAAACATTATGATATTGAAGTGGCTGAGAAACACTGGAAACATGAGCCACAAAGCATCATAGAAAATGATGAAATCTACATCACATGGGATTACCCATTACCAACAGTTCAAAAGATAGATGATAGAAAACCAGATATAGTGGTCAATGAAAAGAAGACAAAAGTAGCATTGATCACTGAAATCACCACACCCATTGACTACAGTGTCTTGCATACAGAGAGACACACAGTCATAAAATATCAGGATTTGGAATCAAAAATGAGAGCAATGTGGAAGAAAGATACGCAGACAGTTCCAATACTAGTAGGCGCAATGGGTCTTATAAAAAATAATCCACAATCATACTTAGATATGTTACCAATACAGGTAACCTGGTATGAATGGCAGAAGGAGTCTTTACTGTGCACATTGTGGGTGCTGCAAAGAATGTCTGGCTGACATAATACTAATTTCATGAACTTTAATCATACTTTGACTTAGGAATGGGGTGCGGTCCATTCCTGTTATGGTATTAGTAACCCAAAAGACATGGAGAAATTAAAAACAAAACAGTTCTGAATAGAGAGATGATAAATCAGCAAACGCAGGAGAGTAGTATTGCTGGAATCAAATTCATCCTCAAGTCTTGGTGAGGACCTTCATGAGGTGGACCCTGTTTTTCCAAAATCTCACCAAGATAAGACTGATATATAGAGTGTATTTTATATAGCATATATCATGGACAGATGTAGGTTAAAAATCAAAAAAAGATAGCTTGGTGCACAAGACTCAGGATAAAAAATGCTGGTAGGTACACTGGTGCCAGAAATTAAAACATGACAGTGTAGAATCCTAAAGACACAGATAAATTCCTACAATTGGGATAGGCCAAGCCCAGTGGGAGGATACCCCCCTCCCACATTGTAGAAGGAAGTAGCAGTCCACAACAATCACAAAAACTGATAGGCCAAAAAAAAAGAGCCATAAATGTAATAGAGTGGACTATTGAAGATAAGAAAGAAATTATGTATTGTTACTGTTATGTAAGAAGCAATTTCCAGATAAAATCTATACAAAAAGATTAAGAGAAAAATTAGAGGAAAGACAAATACTTGCACAAGAAAAAATGCTGTCAGAAGCTTCAAATGAAAATTTGTGTTCATTAATACAACAGGTTTATGAAAAACATTATATAGACAAAAAAACCTTGGGCCATTTGGAAAAAGAAGTGACTGAAAAAGTGAAAAAATATAAAGACCATAATTTAGAAATTTTTGAAAGGTATAACAGAGAAATATGGACATGGGAAAGAAAGAGAGAGATCTGATATGGTACAATATTTATGCAAAGGATAAAGCTAAATTAATCAATACAAAAAAAGCCAGTCCAAAGATATTCAAAGAGAAATGCAGGTAAAGGCATCCCAATATGCAAAATTTCACAATACAAAAATAAGATCACAAAGAGGTAACGCAGAACAGAAGATTATTAAAGTAGAAGTAAAAAAATAGAGGTTGAAGTTATGGAATGTCTGTGAAGTGAAGGATTTAGTGTAGAAAGTCTAACACAAGTTTTATCACAGCATGATGGAACGAGTCCCCCAAGTAAGGAGAAACAGAAGCATGAGACATCTGAAGAAGAAATATGGACATTTTAAAGAAAAAGAGATTTAATATGGTGCAATATTTATGCAAAGGAGAAAGCAAATCCAATCAATACAAAACGAGCAGTACCAAAGATATTTGAAGAGAAATACAGGCAAAGGCATCCAGATATCGAAAATTGTACTATATAAAAAATAAGGAAACAGAGGAAAAGTAGAAATGAGCATTACTAATGGAGAAGTTAAAGAAATAGAAACTGAGGTTATGGATTACCTGTAAAGTGAAGAATATAGTGTAAAAAATCTAATTCTGATAACATCACAGCAAGATGGATCCCCAAATTAAGGAGACAATAGTGGAGCAGGAACATCTGATTAGTTGCCATAATAAGATACTTTGGACCCTTCCATAGGAAACCAGTACTGAAGTTTTATTGGAATTGCATAGCAAGGGAAAGAACAGGAAAATGTGTCAACTCTGACCCAGTCAATTTTGTCTAGTGATAGGCCATTAAGGTCCCTTATGAAAGAGCAATGGATGACACAGGATGAAACTGAAGAGAATGTGGCACAAAAAGATGCTCTGAAACTTTCTACAGAATGCCTGCAGAAATTGCAGAACAAAGAATGTGCCTTCAGTCTAGAAGAAAATGATCTAAAAGAAGAGTTGTTTGATTTAATAGAGATGAACAGACATTAAGATCAATGAAAGAAGTACACTACGTAAAGTCAATAAAACCCAAATAGTTAGAGGTTTGATAAAACAAATGAACACAGTAATTATGACTGCTCAAAGAGATGCATGCGATATAACAGAAGTATTACTGTGTAGATATATTAATAACAGATAAAGCCTTACTACAAAAACAGAGGGCATTAAGAGAAACGAAGGGGAGAAATCAAATGCTATCATGGAAGTATTGAATAGAGAAAACTATAAGGCAATTAAGACAAGAAGTGTCATTGTTTGAAGAGTATAGAAGAGGGAACAGATCAACAAAATACACAGAAAGATAGACATGATAAAAGCAATGCCCAGTATCAAAACATATCAAGATCTATTGTGCACTATTGCACACAATACACTAAAACGTATCAGCGCAGGTGGAAAAACTCAGAAGATATACAGATAAATATAAAGAAAAGGTACAAAATAAGCAACTTATTGATGACCCAAAAAAGTTTTATAGAAAACTGGGAAACAAGGCAAAAGGAATTGAAACACTACCAAAAAAAAGAAGAAATAGATACACTTTGGAGAAATATCTATGAAAATCCTGTGGAACATGACAAAGATGCTAAATGGATAGAAGAAGTAAAAGAAAGAATGAGAAGTTTAAATGTAAAGGATATGAAATAGGATGAAATAACGGCCAGAGAGATTGAAACAAAGTTAAGAAAAGCTCCTAACTGGAAAACCCCAGGCCCAGATGCAGTACCTAGCTTCTGGCTAAACGTGTTAACATCTTTACATGAAGATTTAGCCATGAGTAAGAACTATTTATATGTGCACCCCGAACAGACACCAACCTAGTTAACAACATTAACATTAACAAGAGGAAAAACAAGACTCCTACTCAAGAGTGAACCTGCAAGCTATCCTAAAAACTATAGACCAATAACTTGCTTTCCAGTGATGTATATACTATATACTGGAATTGATGTCAACAGAGTTTTTAGTCATTTAGAAGAAAATTCAGTCATGGCAATAGAACAATTGGGTAACAAAAGAAAGTCATGTGGAACAAAATATCTTTTGTTGTTAAATAAAATCATAATGGAGAACTGCAAAAAGGAATAATTTAAGTGAAGCATGGATAGACTACAAAAAAGCATTTCACAATACTCCACATTCACGGATAAAAGAGTGTTTAAAAATGTATAAGATACACCCTACATTGACTGATTAGATTACAGTGACCATAAAATAGTGGCAAACCACTTTCCATTTAAACCATGATAAAGGACAAATCATTACTCCAGGGATAAATATTCAAAGGGGGATATTCCAGGATGACTCTCTGTCACAGCTGCTCTTTTGTCTTGCCTTTAACCCATTAAGATGTCTACTTAACAGATTAGGTCATGCCTACAATTTGGCTCCCAGAAAACAACAAAGTGCAAAGACTTATCTTCTTTTTGTGGATGATTTAAAACTGTATAGTTCATCAGATGAGGAACTGAAAGCACAACTGCAAGTGGGCAAAACATTTTCAGATGAAATAAGAATGTAATTTGGTCTTGATAAATGTGAAAAAGCAGCCTTTAAAGCAGGAAAACTGCAGCACCAAGAAAACAGTTTGGGACAGGAATGTGATATAAAAGAACTTGAGCAAGAAGGAGTGTATAAATATTTTGGGAACTGATGAAGGATCAACAATAAAGCATGAACAAATGTGAATAAAACTTAGTAATGAATACTTCAGAAGACTAAATTAATACTGAAAACAGGGATGACATCTTGGAACAAAGTCCAAACTATAAACCAATTTGCTCTTGCTGTCCTAACTTACAGTTTTGGAGTAATTGATAGGGGTCAAAAGGTGTTAGATCAGTTGGACAGAAAAACAAGAAGAATGCTTCATGTTCATCAGATGATTTATAAAAATCATTGTCTGCTGAGCCTATATATTTCTCATTCTGAAGGAGGTGTGGGCCTCCTCGAAACTGATTACATCTATAGATCTACAGTCATAAGACTGCATACATATCTGCTGAACTCACAAGACCCAAACATAATGAATGTTTTTTAAATCGAAAATAAATCTAAGATGGTTTCCCTGCTTAGTCTAGCAGAAACATATCAGTGTCAAGCGGAATAGAAATCAAACCAGAAATAGATAAAAATCAGGCAGCAACTGAATATGCCAAAAAAAAAGCAAGAATATAAGGTGAAGGATCAAATGAGAAGGCAAAAAATGGGGAGAATGCATAAATATAGTTGCAAGTATAGAAAACTTTTGGAACAACCTCATGTTGATCAGGATCAAATGCAGGAATAGTTAAGGATAGGTGAATTTAAACCAAAAGATGAAAGGCTAGTATTGACGGCCCAAGATAGTGGACTATGTACATATTGGTTTGCAAAGTTCATTGAACATGTGGGAGAAACACACAAATGCAGGTTTTGTAAAACAGAACTGGAAACAGTCATACATCTTGTTGACGGTTGTGATATGCTAATAACAGAAGGACTGTATACTGAAAGGCATAATACTGTGGCAAGACTGCTGCATTGGGGATTGTGAAAATATTATAGCATTGGGAATTCTGCAAATATTATAATGCTGACATAGCTGAAAAACATTGGAAAAATGAGCCACAAAGCATTATAGAAAATGATGAAATTTATATCACATGGGATCACTCATTACCAACAGTTCAAAAAATAGATGTGAGAAAACCATGAAAACTAGACAAAAGTAGCATTGATCATTAAAATTGCTATACCCAGTGACTACAATGTCTTACATACAGAGAGGGACACAAAGTTATAAAATACCAGGATTTGCAGGCAGAAAATGAGGACAATGTGGAAGGAGGATACCCAAACTGTTCCTACAGTAGTAAGAGCAATGGGCATCATAAAAAAGAATTTGCAATCTTACTTAGATATATTACCAATATATGTAATGTCATATGAATTGCAGGAGTCATTATTGGACACATTGCGGCTGCTGCGAAGAGCACTTCTGGCTAACATCAAAGACTGAAACAATACTAATTTCATGAACTTTAATCATACATCGTCTTAGAATTGGGTACCACTCCTGCCATGGTATTACAAACCCAAAAGACTTGGAGAAATTAAAAAAAACAGTGACAGCATGCAAATACTGTATTATCTGTAAGAGAGGCCATAACTGAGCCTTGGATCCTACAGCTCCAACTTAGAAACCTTAATTACAAACCCTCTGTGCTATTAGCTCATACATGTAAAATATATGGTTTACTCTGGTCATTTATTTGCTTGATAAATAAGTGTATAAGCAGACGAATAAATGATAATTTCTATTAAAATCTTGGAATTTGCAAATAACATAATTAAACATGGTTCCAGTTATAAACTTCTGTGACATGACAGTACAAAACAGAAAATGAAGTAATTGTATCTTGAGTAGCAGATTATGCACAGTTAGGTTTTAAGGTTCATAGGTTCATAGGTATTAGCTAAGCTAACAGCCACAAGGGCGTTTTTAAGCCTAGCCATGCATCCCAAATCACTAAAAAGTTGTTGTTCCCTTGATAAGTGTAGGCAGGATCTTGGGAGATAAAACAGTTACAATGAGGGGCATCGGAGATTAAAACCATTTACAAGCTGCCTTTGTCCATTAGAGACATAGGTTCCAAACTAGGGATGAATTTTCTGTCCCTCATCCAATTGTCCAAGTTACACTTGAATTGGTTTAGGGAGGAACTCTGCTTCACATGGATGGGGAGCCTGTTCCAGAGAAGATGTAGTCTCTGGAATACATACCTGTTTCTCCAGTAGAACCCTATTTATATCATAAGCAAGGTTTAAGTCTTTAAAATGGGTAATTCT
Source organism: Protopterus annectens (assembly GCF_019279795.1). Classification (NCBI taxonomy): domain Eukaryota; kingdom Metazoa; phylum Chordata; order Ceratodontiformes; family Protopteridae; genus Protopterus; species Protopterus annectens. The sequence goes on along the minus strand of NC_056733.1, from coordinate 460,731,147 downwards.
AGTGCTGTTTGTTTTCTTGTGTTTATATTTTATATTCTATATAAACCCTACTACTAGAATGCTGTATGCTGACTTTACTAAAGGAATTGTTAATCTATACATAACTTATGTTTCTATGGAACCTATATCTCTGTATGATATTCTTGTGTAATTTCTTTATGACATGCTATTGGAGCTTTTCTCTCCAGGCCTCCACTGAAAATGGATATGTGTCCAGTCAGACTTTTCCGGTTAACAAATGTAAAAAACAAACAAACAAACAAATAAATAAATAAATATATGCAGGAGGTCCATCAGGGTGGGTTCAGAAACTGCCTTGTATGTCAGGCATAGATCTTCCCTCAACAGCCTGTAGGAGACAGAATACAAGGACAGAGTTTCAAGGGCCTTTGAAACTGAATTTGTTCTTTTGTCATAAAGTGCACTTATTACACTAGAATATGACTGCAAAAACTGTGCATTTCTCCTCTGTGTAATATACCTGCCCCTCCAAACTGATCTGTTTATGTAGCATGAATTGTCTATTTTGGATGGCACAGTAGTGCAGGAGGTAGCATTGTTGCCTCACAGCACTTAGTTATCTGGTTCTTTTCCCAGATGGGATGTCTTACGTATGGAGATTCCTTGTTTCTTCTGCATCCATGTGGGTTTTCATTATGGTATGTTGGCATATGGTTCTCTGCCTCATGCTCATCAGAAAACATTCCTGGCTCCCTTTTAACATTGAATAAGAAAAAGAGGGAACCAAAAAATGAATATAAAATACAGCACTTTTGCAGTAATGTTATTTATTTACTAATAGTTTTCATACTGGTAAGCTTGCTCCCATGGAAGAACCTTTTCCAAGTAGTTGCCTGGCACTGTTAATGCTTTTTTATCCCTGTCTTTTTCTACAGTGCAGTTATTTGTGATAGTACATGTACCTCTAGCATACTCTGGAGACTAGTTGTTTTAGGAATAGCCCTACTTGGTCTCATCAGCATGTGCTGTATGAGGTCTGATATGGCTACAGATGGCTATAACCATGGAGGAAGGAGACTGTCATAGGGAGAACATTGTTCTTCATGAGACTGTATGACAACACAGGAGGGCACTGATCTTCCATGCAGGCAATAAAAATCAATAGTGGCCTATCTGTGAGTGACTTGACATCTAACATGGGGAATTATTTTGTACCAGGACAGGTCTATACAGGCTTCATATCACTGGTCAAGACTGAGATCCTCCTACCAGTGTGGCACAGAATAGCCTGCTGTTTAAATACCCTTTCAGTAATCCTGGGAGGATTCTTACCTTATACTTTATGAAATGTACAGTGTCTCGTATGATTACAAGTATAACATATCTTTACATATTATTAGGAAATAAAGACGTGAAGGAGACTTCTTTTATAAAATATATATACTTAGACATTATAAAATAAATTATTAATTTTATATATATATATATATATATATATATATATATATATATATATATATATATATATATATATATATATAGATATATATATATATATATATATATATATATATATATATATACTTAGACATTATAAAATAAATGATTCATCCTATATACTTATAGTCATTTACCCTCAAGGTTATGTTTGTACTATATTTTCAGCTTACTTAACCATCCTTAGGATTCAGTTTGTAAACAGTTCCATGCTTTTATTCCCAGTTGTCCTACTAAGCCTTGGGTGAAAACATGGTGCTGGTATGATCCAACATAGACTACGTTACCATGCAAATTGACGTTTTCCAGTTCTGGGCTGCCTGCATACAGGTGGTGTTCTTGTCTGTGATGGAGGTGACCCAGGCTCAAATAGCATGATTGGTATCAAAGCATGTGAGAGAATTAGGCAGCCCTGGCTGACTTTCCAACCATGAAGGTAGAGGAGGCAGGCGTTGGCAGGTATGCATGATTACTCAGCTATGAAAAACAGGTAGGTGTGTAGTGACAGACATCAACCATGTGTGCATAAAAGGGACATGTAGACTATGAGGTAGGTTACTAAAGAAAATGCCAAGCCCCAGCACCTATGATATATATCATTTTACTTTCAGTGAAAGAGGATGTCCTGGATATACTGCTTGGTCCAGGAAGCCAAAAAATGTACACAGGAAAAAAATATTTTCATAGCTTTTTATAATTAATTGGTCACACTTGGGTAGCTTGAAAATCAGATTATGCTCTTAGCCAAATGAAGTGCAATAATCTAATAATATTAATTTGGGATTTGCCTTTTTATGCTTCCATGGATCCAGTGATTGTTTCCCTACAGTTTTCATGTGTATTTATAAACTCGATGATGTAATTTTGCAGTATGATCAGCAGATGGCAATCTTGTAGTAGCTTTTTCAAGATTAGCACACTGGAATTTGAGAATGACAAAATTAATTGCATAAATGTTTACAGTAGTGGTCTGGGTGTTCTTACTATACAAGAACAGGCCCTATTTCACTGAAGCATCCAAAAAGGATATGCGGGAAAATGTAGGACGGATAAGTCTCATAACTGGAAAGACTTTCTAAAAGCACTTCAACCAAGAGCAAAATTGAACTATACTCATGCTAAAGGATGACAGAATGCATGTATATGTTTGTTCATTTATTTTTATGCAGTCATTTAAATGTGAAAAATGAAGTAATCTTTGCAACTGTTAGCTATAACCTTGACTGCACAGGTAAATGTAATGTGTGCTGACAATATAAAGTAGTCCAAAAAAACCTCATGGAATCAATATCTACATATTTTTGGGAGATGTAAGGAAATAGGAATACTCAAGACAAAAGCAATATTACACTGAAATAAACAGTCTCCTTACAGACAGTAACCTGATACTGGGATTGAACTCTGGAGCTGTGACACTGCAAGAATAACTGCCACATACATAGGTACATCATACTGGGGTGAAAGTGTTGGGGGGTGCTGTTAAGGAATAATACAGAAAATTCATTTCAAAGGTTGAGTTGTAGGTATTATTTTTATCAGATATGTTTTCCTAATTTGGAAAGCAATATCCATCCACAACCCTTTTTTTCCATTTCTGCACATGGGGTGGGGTGCTAATATCATATCTGTTTATTATGCTGCTAACAAGGTTAATTCTAACTACAGTCTTACATCATGCATAAGAAAGTTATCTAATGCTTTCTTTATATTTCAAATGTACACATTATGCTAGCTTACTCGCGATTTAGAATCTAGTTTTGTGGAGTTTGACTTTCATAAATCTTTAAGGGGGATACTGATCTGGTCATGATGTTTTCCAACATTGCCATACTTTTAAAATAAAGTACTATTATCTTTTACTATTTCAGTCTCCAACAGCATCCATGAAAGGTTAACAGATATGGCAAGTTATGTGGATAAGAATGGTTGCCTTCTGCTTAGGCCATTCTTATAGGGAGTCCCTCAGGGATTTGTTTTTGAACTATTCAAGGATTTTTGCATTTGAAAACCATACTAAACCATGTTTTATTTAGTAATGTAGGTGCTTTTAATCACAGTAACATATTTTCAGCCACAACCTGTTACAGAAA